>NC_056739.1:1380348691-1380349955 GCF_019279795.1 Protopterus annectens
TAACGGATTATAAATACTCTTTTTCATGTAATTATCAACATAATTCCTAGTGATACCGTCAAATATGAATTTTAAATTCAACTTGCGTAAGTAAAGTTTGAAGTCAACAATAAGTCGACTAACATTAACTTTGTTGGAAGGAACAAATGAGAAACCTTTACCAAGAACCAAATCTAATCCAGAAGGTAAAACTTCACCAGTTAGATTTAAAATCGTGACTCTTAGTTCTTTTTCCTGTTCTTGCCTTTCCCTTTGTTTCTCGTTTGTACCCTCCCTGACCACCTGGGCGTTTTGATGTTCCCACCCTTGTCGGTTAAAAAAGGACCTTGTTTAACTAAATTATTACTGTTTGAACTGCCAGAAACAGAGACAACCTGTGCAAAAGAAGACGTGCCACTAACTATCTCCGTTGGCTTAATTTGCCCACCACAGTTTTCATTGTTGTTATTAAATTCACCAGCATTATTCACAATTCCATTAATATTGTCAGTCATATTTTGATTAACATCATTTACAACAGAAACGAGTGAAGAGACTGTCGCTGTACCTCTGACATTACCCTTTTTATTTTTTAAGGGATATGCCAAGTTATTACTGTATGCTAAAATGTCTCTCCTCATTTTTTTACGCTTTCTGTCGACAATAGATGCACGATGCCTGTCCAATTTGGCATTTATGCCAAAATAAAAAACAGAACAGTCATTGAATGTACTACATGCTCGAATGTCATTGTCCAAACTTTCAACCTGCTGCTTTAGTGCCAATAATTCAGCTCTATAGTGTTCTATTAGGGCTTTCATAAAGTCCACACCGGCATTGTTGAAAATTTCGACTATCCGTTGGTATAGACAGTCTCCTTCTATTACACAATCTGGAAACCTAGCCCATCTAAGTCCCAACGGTACATGTTTTAGGCGAACACATTCCTCTAGATAAAAAATTTCATTTTGAAGTGACACACACTTCAAGCAAAGTTTCTCCAATTGGAAAATGTTCTATGTTAAGTTGTCAATCTCGCCTTCATTCTTGCTTGATGGGTTCGGAGCCGATCCCTCGGCTCCGACTAAACACTGCTAAGCTCGAGAGTCACTTTTACCAGCTCGAGGCAGCCCCATATCCCATGATGCAAGGCGGTAAGTACCCAGATCTCGTTTGCCGCTTAAACTTATGAGGTCCTCCTTTTACCAGCTCCTGGTAAGTGATTCACTTTTGGATATTTAAGCCCCTTTTTCTTAAAAACCTTAATTATTAGTTATTAGTTAAT
>NC_056739.1:1380350455-1380386071 GCF_019279795.1 Protopterus annectens
ATTTTTTTTTTGTATTTTTATTTATATATATTATAAAATTTAAAAAATTTAAATTTAAAATAAAATATATATATATATATATATGGGTTCACTTCAAAATCTTTAAAGCTCAAAATCCTGAATCTTGAAAGCTCAAAATACTGAAAACTCATAGTACTGAATCTCATAACACTGAAAAACATACTGGACACCAACACTGACTGTATTCCAGCAGAAATACATACAGAAACATATTACTCCTCTCTGCCCCCACACACCCTGCTACTTAAATTTATTAACTCCGAGATCGCACTTCACTACACTAAGATGAGTTATGCTGTAGTATAGTACATTAAAAGGGAACATGAATAAGGTTAGAGCAGGCAGTCATGAAGCTCATCATAGTTTGTTTGCCATTTTCTTCTGTGAAGTGCAATCTCAGAGTTGATATATTTAAATAGCTGGGGGTGTGGGGGTGCAGGGGTTCTTTCCCCCCTGCTTATAAATGTAGATGAGTAATATGTTTCTGCGTATATTTCTGCTACAATACAGTCAGTGTTGGTTTCCAGGATTTTGAGATTCAGGATTTGAGCTTTCAAGATTTTGAAGTGTACCCATATATATATAAAGTAAAAAAAAAAACAGTAAAAACTGTTTTTATAGGGGGAGAAGCCCCTTTGCATCCCCCACACCACCTGCAACTTAAATATACCATCTCCGAGGTCACGCTACAGTGGAGAGAATGGTAAGCGTAACATGAGCATTACCATTCTCTTCACTGTAGCGCGATCTTGGAGATGGTATATTTACGTTGCAGGGGGTGTGGGTGTACAGAGGGGTTTGTCCCCCTGTAAAAATATTGTTTGCTTAGTTTTTTTTTTTTTTTGCACTACTTTGTAGTTTTGAGATATCAAAGCTCGAGATTTTGGCTTTTTGAAATGACAAAGTGGACCCATGCACATATATATTTATATATATATATATATATATATATATATATATATATATATATATATATATATATATATATATATGGGTCCCCTTCAAAACCCATAACATCTAATTTCATAACCTTGAGACCAGAACATCTAAAACCCATAACGTTGAATTTCATAACATCTAACAGTACAAATCACATAAAAATAACATCCCCTCCACATATAATGATACCAAACACACTTTTTACTACACTTCTGCAGGGAGGGCTTGATACAGTGGGGTTAGGAAATTAACTTTTTCCCACTGTAGTGTGATTTTATAATTGGTATATTTAATTTACAGGGGGTGTGGGGGGACATGGGGATGAAGTAGAAAGTGTGTTTGGTATTTTGGTGTCACTATATGTGGAGGTGATGTTATTTTCTTGTGATTTGTAGTTAGATGTTATGAAATTTCGATGTTATGCGTTTTAGATGTTTTGGGTTTTAGATGGTTGGTCTCAGTGTTATGACATTAGATGATGTGGGTTTTGGATGTTTCAAAGTAGACCCGTATATATATATATATATATATATATATATATATATATATATATATATATATATATATGTTGTTGTACATCTAATAATTCTATAATTCTACAAACAGAACTAGCAGGACACACCACGAGAAGCACTGGATTCTTCAAAAATAGATCCTTTATTCCAATCGAACAAACACAGAATAAGCGCTTTCACATGCGTCTTGCATGCTTCTTCAGATACAGTTTAAAACACATAACTCAACTCCTTTTATACAGATAATACCAAGCAGTTGTTATCAATCATGCAATTTACTCCATTGTAACAATACTTAATTAATTAATTAAAGTGAAATGCTTCTCTATTCTTAAAACCATTGCAATGCATTCAGTTTTTGTAGCCTTTAATTGAGCAACACAAAACCTGAAATGAAATAAAATTCAGTGTGTGCATAGCTTATATTCTCAACATTTTCTCTCTTGTAGTAACGCAAACAAAACTCTATGAACATAAATGCGTAGTCTATAAAGAGCAAATCTAACTCCTAATTCATAAAGCTAGCAATGCCCGCATTTCCTGTTAATGCATTTTTAGTGCCTAGTTCATAAAAATAGTGATGCCGTAAAATTACATTCTACTTATTAAAAGTAGATCAGAACGGACATCCAATCCATGTACATAGCTGAATCTATTAATACATCATTTATAAAAATCATCCTTCATCGGATATATCCAAACAATGTCCGGTTGAAGAAAACCAGTGTTCATACTGCGCATTGTACAGGCGTGAGAGAAACAAAGTGCTGTCAGCAATAAAGTTCTATGATCATACATCGCATTATACATAACAAGTATGATGGTTGTATAAATTCGAGTAAGTTACCACACTGAAGTCAGAGACTTCAGCAATAAACATCATCTCTGACTCCATCTCCCATTATCTCTTCTTAAATTGTGTTCAAAGGGAATCTTGTAGACACGTAACATATATAACAAGTGTCTGTATGTGAAATATACATGTACCCAAAACACGATAAAATTGATATTAATGTTAATATAAATATTAATATTAATAGTTAAAAACTGTAACAATATTAATAATTGTATAAAATAAAAATAAGTACACCAACTAACAAATCACATTTCATAGATAACTGACCTCTTTATGTCATTGAATTAAGATTAAAAATTAAGATTAAAAATTATCTAAAAACACTTCTAGTAGTTAAGATATAGATAGTGCTTAGACTATTAAAAGATGGTGCTGGACTGTCAAAAAATAGAACCGGCAACTCATTAAAGCTGTCAGTTATTCTTATCTACCATATCACTACTATAACTGAACCAATACCTATTCCGGGTGTCTTCCAGTAAGAGGTTAAGTTCTATCACTAAAGTAGACAAATTCAGAAATTAAATTCATCACATCTTAGTATTTCTTGTATTTCAGGAGTCTAAATATATCTCTATTGTGTGGCTCCCTATTAAATCAAGCTTTGCCTGACTCAATTATCAATTAAAATTGAGAGTTCAGGTCTGCTGAGTGTGAATATATATATCTCTGTAGCAAAGTAGCTGTCACTTTATATGCTAGCAACCAAAACCGTAAGTTGGATGGGCTAAAAATTCTGAAGATGTCTTCACCACCAAAAAACACGTCCTGAAGGACATATGGAATGCCGATATCATCATCAACACTTATGATAGGAAACGATGTTGAATTCAGCGGGGAAAGGAGAAGGAAAGAAGAAAAAACGAAAAGGAAAAGGAAAAAGGAGAAAGAAAAAAGGGAAAAAGAAAAAGGAAAAAGAAAAAAGGTTTTTTTTTCCAGTTAAATAACGATGTCCAGTTGTCTATCTATCTGTCCAGTTACTAACATACCTATCTAATACTATAAAATTATTATTAAATCATGAAATTGAAGCCAAATAAATTTCATGTTCCCTGTTTCCAAAAGAAATAAAATATATAATGAAAGGAAGATTCCACCATATCAATGTTCATCTACTATCAAATCGTAATCAACACTATCTTTGAATGTAGTAAGCTGTCCATTCATGTGATCCAAAGGCCAGAAGAGTCTGACCATACAACATCATCAAAGTCACATTTAGCCTCGTGTCACTAGTACCCAATATCTATTTGTGTGTCACTAAAACCTACTACTATTAACTGTACTCAAGAAGAAACAAACTTGTTGTATTAATTTTTCATTCTATTTTTATTTTAAAACTACCACTGTGAGAAATCTTGTTTATACATCAAACTATTCTAAAAATGGTTTAACTGTAGTATAGTTGTTAATCCCCGGGTCTCTATGTGCCCCTGACCTGAGAATCCACTCCATTTCTAATTTCGCCAAAGCGTTGTTGTTGTCACCCATCCTAGGACTAAGGTGCAAGGTTTGTAGTACTCTAAATTTAAACTGATGTGTGGGGTTAGAAGTAACATGTTTGGCCAATGCATTCAACTCATGTTGCTTGCGAATATCATAGACATGGTTATATATACGCTGTCTTAATTTTCTCTTTGTGAGGCCAACATAAAATGCTGGACACAGATCACAGTTGGCCATGTATATTAAATTGGTGGTCTCACAGCTAGTTCTTGTCTTTGGAGTATATTTGAAATGTCCATGTGGATGTGAATATTCTTGTGTGATAGCAATATGTTCACACATACTGCATTTTTTACATGGGTAAGTCCCAGGGACCTCATTATTGTCATCTTTAACCTGAACATTCTTGTGTAGATTAGAAGAGAAAATGGTTTTCAAATTATCACATGTGCGAAATACGAACCCTGGTTTTTCACCTACTATCATTCTAGTCTCCTCTACAACAGTCAAGATGTTCCAATGCTTATTTATAACTCCCTTGATTGCATCAATATCATTGGTGTACTTCAAGATCAGATTAATCTTACTATTCTGTCTATTGTACCTCCCTGGTTGATCATCTTTAACCCTCTTGTTGCTCCTATTCACTTTGGGACTCTCATGTTCAGCACTATCTTCTCTAGTACCTTGGGATATAATCTTATTTCTCATCTCCTGTACCATCTTGCTATTATATCCTCTATCAGTGAACAATCTTTCCATTTTATCTGCTTCAATCCGTAGAATTTCTGGATCTTTACATATTCTAGTTAGTCTCCAGAATTGTGCTTTTATTATACCAGAGAACATATATCTCGGGTGCATGCTGCTGTGTTCTAGAATGGTATTCCTCCAGCAGCTCTTCCTGTATAGCTTGTAAGATAACTTGTTAGCTGTGTCATAGTATAAAGATAAATCTAGGAAGTTAATTTCATTGTAAGAGTATTCATAAGTAAATTTTAAGAACGTGGTTGTTCCTTCTAAATAATCTATAAAGTGCTTCAGCTCATCAACAGTGCCATCCCAGGCCAATACCACGTCATCCACAAATCGCTTATACATTTTTATCTTATCCATCCATGGACTTTTAAATATGTGTTTCAGTTCCCAGTTATACAATACCAAGTTTGCATATGAGTTTGCACATGGGGTGCCCATAGCGACACCCCATGTTTGCAAATAATATTTGTTATTGGACATAAACACATTGCAACTTAATACTGTTTCTAGTAATTGCCCAACTAGAATCTGTCTATCTCCAGAAAACTCTTTCATGGATACCATAACTTCTCTCACAGCCTGTGTACCATAATCATTGGGGATGCATGTGAAAAGATCACGTACATCTAAAGTGACCAACATAAATTTTTTGTTGATCTTTTCAGGAAGGTCAAAGGACTCTAAATCTTTCAAAAGGTGTTGTGTATTTCTGAGAATTGTATTGATCTTGTTCACTAATGGTCTCATGATTTTCTCTAAGAACTTAGATATATTGTAGGTTGCCCAGCCTCTACCTGATACTATAGGTCTCATGGGCATGGGTTCAGCCTGTTTGTGGACTTTTGGTAGGCCCTTCAATACAGGTATCAATGGTTCTTCTCTACAAAGAAATTCAAACATTTCTTTACTAACTTGCCTACACATCAAGATGTCATACAATTCATCTCTGACATTGTTGATTATTTTCATTACCCCTTCAGCATTTAGTTCCTGATAAGTATCATTCTGACATAATGTCGCTTCTATAGTCCCATTATATGCATCTTTATCAAAAAGTACTACTCCTCCTCCTTTGTCAGCATTAGTAATTATTACATCATTATTATACTTCAAGTTCATTAAGGAGTTATACTCAGCTTTCTCTAGGTTAAAAAATCTATGTTTAACCTTATTAGTAAATAACTGATAAATGTCTTTCTCACAAGTCTTCACGAAGCACTCTACATTCGGAGGCAAAGCCGGAGAAAAAGTACTCCTACATTTAAGACTTGCTGGCCCAGTTAGCATTTGATGCTGAGTGTTCTTAAATAGCATTCTAAGCGCTACTTTCCTTGCAAACAGTCTTATATCTATCAATAATTCAGACAGTTTGCTGCATTGTGAGGGTATATAATTCAGCCCTCTACTCAAAAGTGACACATCAGATGAAGACAAGGCAAATTTAGAGAAATTAAATACCAGTGAATCTAATTCCAGTTCCTCTTCTGTTGTCTCTCGTATTTCTCGAAGGAATACTTCCGTTTCCTGGGACCTCGACTTGTCGACCTCCCTCTGTTGAAGGTGTTCAATTTGATGGGAAAAGGAGCATCTTTATCTCTAATAGAAGCTGCAGTGTGTTTCCTGATGGCTCCAGTTCTAGTGGAGTCATCAGTGGTTAGTAGTGCTAGTTGATTCGGTGGCGGTGTCGATGTATCAATATTGGCACTCAATACATTCCTTCCGCTGTAGGACGGTTCCCCTGTGTTATTTGTGAAATTCGGGCTCCGATCTGTGTTGTTGGTTACCCCTTGGTCTGATTGGTTATGCTGCGAGTGGAAGTGACGTTCAACTGGTCTGGCGTTACTCTCTACTGTTCTCAGCCACACAAAGATGTTACCTTTTCTGAAGTCGTTTACATCCCTGGTCAGTTTCTTCTGCTTAATGCCTCTCAGTTTCTCACTAAACAGATTGATTTGTGTGGATACATCGTTTAATTTCCTGGTGAAAATGGCTGATTTAAATTTCTCAGTGATTTTCCAGTATGCTACATCAATCTCATTTTGAACAGCAGTCTCAATGGGTTCAAAGTGATCTAATAGTAGGTTGATATATTTATTACTGAGTTCTAAATTCAGGTCTTGCCATCTTTTTAATAAATCAGGATACTGTTGTCCGTAAGTGGGCATGCACAAAACGCGCATGCCTCTTGGGACAACTTTGAAGTTAATACATGCTTGTAAATGCTTTCTTTGCCACGCCAGTCTCTGAATTTTATATAATATATCATTATATAATATATATAATGATACCAAACACACTTTTTACTACACTTCTGCAGGGAGGGCTTGATACAGTGGGGTTAGGAAATTAACTTTTTCCCACTGTAGTGTGATTTTATAATTGGTATATTTAATTTACAGGGGGTGTGGGGGGACATGGGGATGAAGTAGAAAGTGTGTTTGGTATTTTGGTGTCGCTATATGTGGAGGTGATGTTATTTTCTTGTGATTTGTAGTTAGATGTTATGAAATTTCGATGTTATGCGTTTTAGATGTTTTGGGTTTTAGATGGTTGGTCTCAGTATTATGAAATTAGATGATGTGGGTTTTGGATGTTTCAAAGTAGACCCGTATATATATTTATATATATATATATATATATATATATATATATATATATATATGTTGTTGTACATCTAATAATTCTATAATTCTATTATCTAAAACCTTTGTATGTGCTGCTGAGGGCAAACAAGATTTGAGGTAATCAGGGGAATGCATTATGGGTAAAGATCTAAGCCTACGAGCTTGGCTGAAGACCAAGAGCTGGAATATTGGTGGAGATGTAGCTGACACATCGGATCCAACCCACAAGTGAGAATAAAGGACGAAATGGACAACACACATGGAAAGTACATAACTTTTTTTTTTGTATAGACATTGTTTTCTCATGTCTGAGATATGAGGTGGCATCCAGACTCTACTTTTCATCAAGTCTAGCAGTTTGTTGTCTTGGGAGACAGGTTTGTAGAAATTGCTAATGTTTGTTCTTCTGTTACATCAGAAATAAGAGAATTTTGTCAGAACTGTATTCATTTTTTACTCTTGCCAAACATGCCCTTTTCTCCACTGTAGTGCGATCTCGCAGTTAGTATATATAGTTGGGCGGGTGTGGGGGTTCCATCCCCCACCTAGGTGGGTTTTACTTACTTTGGTGTGTGTGTTGTGTAAGTCTGGGCAAGTGTTTACTTACCCTGGGAAAAATTTGCCATTCTGGTATTTCAGCTTTTGCGATTTTTGTTCTGAGAAAATGAAGTTCGGTTATATGAGTTTTGATGTTTAGAAGTAGATCAGTAGACATATATACACACACACTGATCTAGGACTATTTACTGAAACACAAACGCTTGCGCAGTTTCGCGAAAGTGCTTTTTCACCGAAAATGTACTTTCGCGAAACAGTAATAACAAAATAAAAAACATAACAAACTTAAAAAAAAAAAAAAAAAAAAAAAAAGTAGTAATCATGTTTATGCAGGGGGACAAGCCCCCTGCACCCCCCCCCACTTTTATACTCTCACTCCGAGATTGCAATACAGTGGGGAAAAGGGAATATTCCCTTATCCCCACTGTGCCGCGATCTCAGCAACAGCCCTTTTGCAATTTTTTTTTTACCTTTTTTATTTCTGTTTCGCGAAAGTGCATTTTCCGTGAAAAAGCACTTTCACTTACTGTGCGAGAACGTTTGTGTTTCTGTAAATTGTGAATTTGGTAAACAGTCCTGGAACCATACACACATAAATGTGTACATTTTTTCATATAGTGGTTCATTGCATGCATCCATAATATCCTTACTGCAAGCAAAGGTTGTGTTATTTCAGTTGAGAATAAAGTTTTTTTAACATTTTTCTTTTCTAGTTTCTTTTTCTGAAGGAGAAAAGCAGCAGCTGAAAAACTTCACAAACAGATCTTATATACTGGATAAGCGAGCTTGCCACCTTGTGCTTCTTAGCCTTGTTGATATAATCCTGGCGTATGCATATGAGATCCGCAACACTGAAGGGGAGAAAAATGTAAGCCCTTTATTTCTTACTGATCTCTTGTTAAATTGCTATGTTGTATAGTTTTCCACCTTTATTGTTCACTTTTTGATTTGGTGTGGTAGCTGCTCAGAGAGGAAACAGAAAGATGTCAAAATGTAAACACTTGTATCTTTTGGCTTTTCCCAGTTAGGGGTCGCCACAGCGGAACTCCGGTCCGCTAATGGTTGGCAGTAGATTTTTATGTACCGAGTTGCCACCTCTGGCGCACAATCTTCAACGAAGGTACGCCCATTCACGCACGTCTCCACACAGAAGACGCTTTAGCTGAGAATCGAACAGGACAATGTCATACTGTGAGGCGACAACGCTATACGATAATCAGAGTAAGTGTATTATCTGTTGCACACATGATATGATATGCATTGTATGCCAAGGGCAGAAATGTACAAATTTATCTTCTCGTCTGCTCATTTATTGGAAGTTGAAACAAATATTTTTTTGGAAGAAGTGTATCATTTGATACCCATGTTTTGTCCCCACAGATGGTTTTATCTTTAAGTGCACTTGCAAAGTGTAAAAAGTTTCTAGTGTTTCCCTTTTCTTATATCACATATGTTTGATCCCCTGCACAGTACTTCTAGATTAACATTATGATCAGGTTCTCCTTGTTCTTTCCAAGAAGTTAGTTATTTCATAATTTTGTGCTTAGAGTTTCTGTGTAGATGCTTCAGCATATTTTGACAATGATACAATTTCACAACAAAGTCACTTAAGCCATTATTTTTCCCTGCACTGTGGTATTTTAGGTTACATCATACCCTGTCTGACTCGCTATTTTTTTAAAGACATACATTTTTGCTGAATCCAGATGGCACTTTGCAGTCACAGTGCCGAACATTAACAGATGCTTACCTTTTCCTCCTCCTGAAAGCTCCTGTAAATGTACACTTAAAAAATGTCATGAACAGCCAAGAATAGTATAGCCTGCTTGCTTAATGCAGGATCAACATTATTCTCAAAGTATTCATAAGAATGTGTAACATTGATAAAAACTACACCACCCACCAGCATTGGCACAATGCAGTACTAAATCGTAAGTTGCCCATATAGATAAAAGCAGTTTCTTATTTGCCCTGGACACAAAATAACATGAGAATGTGATTCTCCTACAGGAAATGTAATCCTGTGACCATTAGATAATAAGAGTACATATGTAACACTCATCTACAGGAAATACAGGTCTCCAAATGTAGACAGTAGCTCCTGCTCTTTGTCTGTTTTCTTCACTATCCAACCTGAGCTACTGTCAAAATTTAGTGATTAAGATGCCCGAAAAGCAGGGAGCAAGTCCTGTTTTAAACATAAAGAGAAGCAGCACAAGCAGGAGCCTTACTCCTTGAAAGGTAAGGAGAGTTGTGGACATCACGTTATATCATCTCCTGGCAGATAAAAATGCAGAACAGATGTCCCATTCTTCTCACCACAGTAGCTTTCATTGGGATTGTAAGACTGAATCTTGATCAGTGATGGACCTAGTGTCAGGGCTGATGTTACTACTTAAGATGATGCCACCTCTGTTCCTTCATTTAAGATAGCAAACCAATCAGTGAGCCTCCAGGTGGTTTGCTGACAGTCTGGCCAAGTGTATCTTGCTCCCCTACAAGGTCCTTCCCTAGTGAATGCTTATGACCGTACAGGATTTTGACAGTTAGTTTTACTTCAGTAATCAGCTCAGCACGAGCACAATGTAATTTTCTGTGTTGGATATACTGGCAGAGAGGAGGATATTATTGAGGTGGAGTTGGTTACCTCTGCTTGATCATCCTACAAACAACTTCTTTAATGAAACTGTTAGGGGCATAAATTTCACACTGTAAAGTTGTATGGTTCTCACCCTTCTGTTCAGTAAGGATGTTAATGTTTATCTTGGAAAGAAATAAGAGGAACTCTTATTCAACCCTCTCTTGATGCCTCTTATCAGGGATTCAGTGTTTTTTGCTTGGCAGTATTCTAATTTATTTTTTTACCCACTACTTAAAAAGGCTGATTTTGTAATTTCCAGATTTTTGAGTGCTCTTCAACTCTCACATGGTAACCCATTGCATAGTTTTTATTTTGTATTATATTTTCATTTCATTGTGTGCTTACCATTCAAATGCCCCTTATTTTGTAGACCATCCCTGATTTTACTTGATAATTTTGGTTGTTCCTTCGTAAGATGATTGATTTTCTGGTAAATACGTATGGATTATGTGCAGCCAGTAATGCCAGACAGAGTTTCATACTTCTTGTTCAGAAAATCCATGTTGATGTAAAACATGCTGCTCAGTAACTTTTCAAAATAGCTATAGTAATGTTTAAAAAATGTTCCTGATTTTGAGCCATTGCACCCCCTATTATTTTTGTTTTTTTGTCCAGAATTCTTCAATATAGAAATTGTGAGGTGTGAACATGGGTCTCAGGAATGAGTAAACATGAAACATTATTGTTGATTTTTATAGTATTACAAACTAGTGAGCTTTAAATAAATTCTAAAACTTGTGTGTATGTTCATCTTTAAATAAATTCTAAAACTTGTGTGTATATGTTCATCTTTAAATAAAGTCTAAAACAGTCAACAAAACCCTACCACTTAATTCAGACTTACTTTGCCTGAATAATGGCAGGGGTATAGAAAGGTGCACAGCTGAGGTTACAGCAGTGTTAGGTTTAGGGTTAGCATGCATTAGTAAAGATGGACAGTCCCCCTCTGTACCACCTTACACACATCACACATATTAGTGCACAAGCATAGCACTAAATCTATCCTCTTCTCTAACCCTAACCCACAAACACTCGCAGATAAGCTTCTACCTCCAGTGCTAAAACTTTTGATACTTCCAAAAGTTTGGGCATTACAATCCCAACCCCACACTTAAAAACCCACAAACACATTCAATCATAACAGATTTGACATATCCTTTCCTCAACAAAATGCATGTTGAACTACTTTTCCGAGAAATGTGTATGTGTTTGTATATAGTCTGTGGCACAGTAATCATTTTCTGTTGTCAGTATGCTATGAATAAAGAGGAGGTTGGAACTAGAAAGACATAGATGAAGTCTAGATAAATGGAAAGGGGCACATTAGGTGGAGTGGCTAAAAAAATGGTTAGGTATGTAGTCCAAAGGAAGAAATTAAGGAGTGGAATAGTGTTAAAATTGTTTGGAGAGCAGCAAGCCTTAGTGAACAGTGGATATCAAAACAGATGGTGGTGAGATCAGATTGTGAAAATAGAGATGGAACTGAAGCAAGAGAACTGACTGACATGAATTACTGGTTCCTTAACATAAGGTGCATTTGCCCATCTCAGTCCTTAGCTTGAAGCAGACTGTGTTCCCTTGCCCATTCTGTAAAATAAAGTTCCCCATTTACAGTTAACTCGTATACTTGCTTCTTCTTCTTCTTTCGGCTTTTCCCGGTCAGGGGTCACCACAGTGGATCATCTGTCCGCTCATGATTGGCAGTGGAGTTTTACAGTGTCGAGTTGCCAGCCTGGCGCCCAACCTTCCACAGAAGGCAGACACATGCACACACTCTCACTTAGGGCCAATTTAGAGTGTCCAATCCACCTACTGCATGTCTTTGGGATGTAGGAGGAAACCGGAGCACCCGGAGGAAACCCATACGACCACAGGGAGGACATGCAGACTCTGCACAGAAGGCACCCCAGCCGAGAATCGAACCAGAGAACCTCTTATTGTGAGGTGGCAACGCTAACCACTGCACCACCATTGCCGCCCTTAACTCATATGCTTGTTGCTATTCCCCCTATATTCTGTTCTTTGTCTAAATTTTGACTCTTCCTTCCCTCTGTGCTTATATTATTTTATTTGTTTATTGTTTGTTAACTTGACTAGTGGTCTAGTACAAACCTTTTCAGCCACTGTTTAGGCCATGAGGCAGATACAGCAAAGAGATGCAGTGCAAACCAGTAGTTCAACTCCTAAGTCAAGAGCAATACATTATGTACATCAGTTCATAAGACAGATAAGAGAGACACAGTATAAACAGATGAGGTAAAATAAAATAGTACAGCACAATTCAGCATAGTAAGGACAGCAACTGTTTGTGCATACGTTTAGAGCTAGCAAAGTATGTACCAATATTTATACTGTTTATAGGTCACAAAGCTGAAGAAAATTTGATGAGAGGAGAAATTTTAAAAAACAGCAGGGTACATTAGCATCTATAGCTGACATCTCTGAAGCAGTTACACTTATGTTCTTGAGCTAGATATGACTTAAACTTTTCATTTAAAGATTGTGAGACTGTCTAAAGCTGTGATTAAAAAAACTCTGAAAAACTACCCTGGCCATTGGAAAACACTAAGGCAGAGAATGTACCCTAAATTAAATAAAAACTTGCATTGACAGGGCCAAACTGATGCACTGAACATTGTATCACAACTTTGCTGATCATAATTGTAACACCAGGGTAGTGGAAACATGATCATTCAGTCTCGGAGGGTTACTGGGGTTTAATTTTAGCTGCAACTAAAGTTTGCAGTGTTTAATTTTTTTTAATTAATTTTTATTTCTATATACAAAAGAATTAAAGTTTCATTAGTCAAAAATGAGTTTACCTGGAATATTTTGAGCATAGTCTGTTTTTTAACAAGTGAGTAGACATATTTTATTTATTTGTTAAGGTGTTGCTTGTAGTTTGTGGTTTTTTGAATGACTTGAGTTAGGCAAGTACACATTGAAGGAAATAATGTCATTAAAGGGAATGTGACCTACCAATGAACTTTGAACTCAGGATATAAATTAGTTTGAAAGTGTTTCATGTACTGTTCTGAAGAGTCTTTGTTGAGACAAAAGTGCTTAACTGATAATAAACAATGTGTTATTTAATTGGTGTGTTTTCCGCCTTAGTGTTTTCCAATGGCCAGGACATTTTTGGAGTGTTTTTTTTTTTTTTTTTTATCTCAGGGACACCTCAATATTTTTTTGATTCATAGGCTGCCTAAAGCAGTTTTAGGACCAGGTTGGCTGTTCCAAGAAGCAAGAGCAAATGAAAGAAAATATTTTTCATGCACAGCTACTGAAAATTGCACCTGTATAGGTTTATGTAGTGGTATTTATGAATGCATATATATATTATTGTACCAATTTGTTTGCTAGAGGTGGACAGTAGTTATTTTTTAAAGGTCAGAATATTGAGGAAAAAGGAGGACCTTGCTGTTACAGGAAGATACTTTGCCTTTTGAATGAATGTACAATGGTGCTAAGCAACGTTTACTAGATGTACCAACTGTAGAGTCTTATTTCCAGTGGCTTGTAGTAGAGGGACAGTCTGTTCATGCCTAGGGATTAAGACATGTATTGCAATGGCCCACTTAACTTCCATGGTTAATAGGTGAGATATACTGTGGGCCAGTTTTAGTTGTATTACTTTGGCTAAATAGTAATGTGATTGTGAAAGGAAAGTATACTATTCAACTATTATTTTTGATCTGTGGTGAAAGGAAGAAATGACCCATTAGGGTCAGTGATGCAAGGTGTGGTAATTTGGGCTTTTTGTTGTCCCATAGATGTTGGGTATGATTGTGTTAATCTAGCACTTGATTTTGGTAAGCCAGTTTCCAAATAGAAGAGAAGAGAATTTTTTGTAACCTGGTGGTAAGCTGTGTACCAGTTTTATGTGCTGATAATTATAATATTTAGACTGGACATATCCCATTTAAGGGAATTTACGTAATGTAAATAGAGAAGCAAGCCTATGACTAAGTGAGCCTTGTGGTGTACAGTTAGATATAGTTTCTGTTGATATGTAAACGTTTTAATTCTTATGATTTATCAGATAGTTCATAGACCAGGTAATTAGGTTTGGAGAGAAGCCATAGTAATTGAGCTGTTAACAAAAGATCATGATGATCTGTTTTAAAGCCCCCCTTTTAAATTTAGAAAGTCAAATATTCATGATTGTGTAGGTTTTCAAGGTTAATGAGAGGACTGCTAACTTCCTGCTTGTATGTAGGATAGAAACTATCATCTGCTTATAGGTCCTATTTTTGGATTAACTTAAGCAATCATATGGTGATTTGGGATGTGGTACTTTAGACAGTGGGATTACGAGAGCATGTTTGAAAGTAGGCGGTAATATCCCTGTATAATTTGCATGTAGGTACTAAAGATGTGACTAAGTAAGCTGATTCGTATTATAGTATGTTGAGGTGCAAGTAGTGAAAACAGGGATTAAATTTATAGTCAGTGGTTTCTAGGTGGGCCTTGTTTCTCTACCAGGATATAGATTGTTTTAGCTTCTTCACAGCTGACCCATCAATTTTTGCCAGTGCTTATCCTTGATTGCCTGGTCTAAAGATTCCTTCCACACTCCCTGAACTTTTTGACTACATATCCAGTCCAATGAGGAGGTTGAGGTATCCTGTGGGAGAGCCATGCTGCTGCAAAGGGAGTATTGGTAACTGTTTTTTCTCCCTGCCCCTGTACACACTCAATAATATCTTGAGGGTGGGGAGTGCACCGGAAGTCACCACTAATCTGCCCTTCATATCCACAAGGGGTAACATCAACAGGTCACAGGCGACAGCTTTTTGTTGTTTGTGATCCCCACCAGAGAAATCAAACCACATAAGTTTGCCTCCCTCCGGGGGGGGTGCATTATTTCTTCCTTCCTGTTCAGGATGGCTATGCCCATCATCGCTGCTTGCACCAGCAAGCACCCACATCACTATTTGAACTCATGTCACCTGGACTTTAGCCAGGGCTTCATCATTCTGTGCCCCCGGCGTAGGCATTCTAGCAGTATATATATATTTAAACTAGAAAGGAATGTAATTATGCATTCTGTGTAGTGGTTCAGTGAGATTGCCAGCACTGTAATTGGTAAAGTTGGAAATAGAAGGCATGGTAGTGGTAGCTAGGATTAACTTATATGGCTTCTATCATGTCAAATGATAGACTTGAAGCTAATTTGGATTTAGGAAATATACTGATGGAACCAATAGATTTTTTGGTATAGAACCTGTTTTTGCAGTTTCCTAAACAAGTGGCTTTAATGTTGCTAAAATAATAAGTCATCTTTGCTGCAGTGGTTTGAATTTTGGAAGACCTCTTTAGGTTTTTATAATGCTGCAGTTTATTGTTACTATCTATTATACATCGTTTTTCCATTCTATCCATGCCACATTCCTACTGCTAATCAAAGTTCTCAAATTAGTTTATCCGGGTAAATGGTTAGCCTTAGCTGCTTTTTCAGTAATGTTTATTAGTCTGTTTTATATTTCATTTAGTAGACTAAAATATAGATAATGCTGAAGTTTCGATCATTGAATTCATAGATATGCATCAAGTTTGTAAGCTGTAACTCATCATCTAATAATTTGTTAAAGTTGTTGGAAAAGAGTATTGTGGGAACTTTTGAGACTTGAAAGACCAGTAGGATAGCATGAAACAGTGATCACTGAGGTTATTAGTTGAGACTTGTAGTGCACTGAGTTTGTTGGAAATATTGGAGGTGATCGTGTCCAAGAGCTATGCATTGTTGGATGTTGGATCTAGTGTTATGCTGTCATATTTGTTTATTTATTTATTTAGTTATTCATTTGCAGTTTAACAGTTAAAGTCCACTGGGTTGTGCAAAGCCTGTTTTCAGTGGAGGCCTGGGGAGAAAAGCTCCTCAGTACAATAAAACGTACAATTAAAATAAAATACAATAAAAATATCTACATTAGTTCTATAGTATTGTATCTGAAGTTTTTGTCTTCATTTGGTCTTCAACCTGTGGGTTCCCGGATCTGACGGCCGCATACCCAGCATCTTGATCCGAGCTCCAAGCTCCTCCCCTACCCTAAATGCCCCTGTCTTCTTCCTTTCTTCAAGTCTTGTTTGCAGCGCTTCATGCTTGCATCGCGATCCATTGCTCTGAGCTTCTGTTTAGGTAAGAGTTATATTATTTCCTCTTTTCTGCTAAATTTTCTCTGTTAAAAGTTTACCTTTTTTATTTTCCTACCCTCCCCTACCACGCGTTACCGTCAATTATTAAAAAAAAAAAAGCACCCCTTTCCCTTTTTCTTTTGAGTGTGTGTATGTGCCTTTGTGTGGGGTTTTTTTTGTTGGGTTTCTCAGTCCTTTTGCTATGTCTGAGACCCTGAAACCCGGGTTTTGAAAGTGCACGGCGTGTGGTCATAAGGTCTCCCCAGCCGATGGCCACACTCTGTGCGTGGTATGTTTGGGGGCAGCCCACCTAGAGACCTCCTGCTCCATCTGTGCCAGGTTTAATTCCCGAACACTGATGGACAGGAGAAATAAGTTAATCTTAAAATGGCTTCTTCCCTCTCATTCCACCGAGGCACAGGCCTCTTCTGCCTCAGTCTCTTCTGCTGTCTCTGTCCTAGCCTCTTGGACTCAACCTCCTGCCAAGAGGCCCGAGGATGGAGATAAGCTGTCTTAAGCATAGGGATAGGCCCAAGAAGTGATCCCCAGATCGCTCTGGTCTGGCAGGCCCTCCTACCAAAGTTAGGTCAGACTCAGTCGGAGTCGCCTTGGCTCCGTTCCCCCCGGATCCAGAGGAGATTTGGACTTGGTCGCCAGTGCAGGCTTCCTCTCACTACCACTCCAGGCTGGTGTCAGTGGCCTCCTCATCTCGTTCCATCTGCAGTCTTTCCAAAGCGGAGATGGACAGGATGATGCAAACATTTATCCTCGCCCAGATCTAGTTGGGAGTCTTGCCCATCCCCTCTCCCTCTGCAGCCTGGGGCATGCAATCTGTGTTCATTCCTATATCTCCTTCTCCGATCTGGCCCCCAATTTCGGAGCCCTTGGATCCAAAGACACACTCAGTGTCGAAGGGTCAGCTCCTATGGTACCTTGTACCTTGACGCCGGCTGTGGGCTTGAGCAGGTCGGATCCGACTTGCTTGGATCTGTGTGGCTGTCGGAGCTCTAGCCTTGACGCTACTTCCAAGGAGATGGTGTTGGCTTCAAGCCTTTCAGAGCAGAGCCTTCCTCTAGGCATCTTGGCCCCTATAGGCTCGGCTCAGACTCCCCATCAGGTCAGAGGGATACAGCTTTGACCATCACCCCTTCTCAGGAAGTCTGTTCCCCTTTGGCTTTCGATGTGGTGGAGAGGGTCCTCAGAGTCCATCCTGGCTCCCTCTGTTTCTGGTGCGGGTCTGACCATTCTGCTATCTCAGGGACAACCTGCCACCTCTATGCCATAGGGCTCTTGGAAGCAGCAAGCTGTTAGCGAGTCCTCCACAAAATCCCGCACTGTGGATGCTCCTCGTAAACACACATGCAAAAGGAGGCACTTGGACTCCCCACTGGAGTCACTCCCCGAAGACACCGATTTGGAGGAAGGCGAAGGTTCCCCCTGATCACCCCCCCCCCCAAGGATGTCTTCTTCGAAGACATCATGGAAATCCTATGCCAGCAAGGAGGGTGGTCTGTCCAGAAATCTAACCCAGATGAATCGGTGTTCCTGGAGGCTTTTGCACAGGATCATCTACTTCCTGGGTGTCCCCTCCCGCAGATCCCTTGGTGGATCTCATTACATCTCGGGCGTGGAAGGAACCGGACATGGTGGAGCCCATTCCCAAATGCCCTGAGAAAGTTTTGAGCCCCCCTTTGGACAGAACCCATTGGCATAAAGGATCCCCGGTTGATGCCATGGTGGTGGCAGCTGCCACTAAGGAGCTCGCTCAGGAGAACTCTACTGTCCACCCTCTAGACTGAGACTCCAGGACGATGGATTGTTTTGGGAAGCAGGTCTATGCTTCAGCAAACTTTTCTGTCAGGGCACTGAACTACCTGGCACATGTGATTAGGCTGCAGCAAGATCTGGTCAAGGAGATCGCCGAGTCTACCTGGGGTCCATGTCAGCGGAGGACATGAAAGTGTTCTCCTCCCGAATGGCCACCCTGACATCTGTTGATGACACCTCAGTGTGTCTCCTCTCCCATGCAATGGAAGGCAACGCTAGAGCTGCTGGCACTGGCATTGTCATCAGGCATCACACCTGACTCTGGTTGTGTGCCTTTTCGGAACTCTTTAAGTCATCCTTTACGAATGCCTCATACAACAGTTCCTCCCTTTTTGGGAAGATGGTATGTGACACCCTAGTCCAGAGTGAGAAGGACGTGAAGACTCTGTCTGCAGTCGGGATCCACTATTCTGCCCCTCAATGATCCTTCTCTTGGAATCAGTGAGAGGCCAAGAAGATGTGGGTCTAGAAATCTGAGTTTCTCCCAGAACACTCAGGACTCACCTTCCCCCAGGGGCAGAGGGGGGATTTGACAGACACCGCCCTAGAGGCAGAGGGGGTCTGAGACATCAAGGATCCTGAGAACCTTTCTCGGACAAACCCACGCAGCAGCCCTGAAAGGTTGACCAACTGCTCGTCTCTAGAGGCAGTCGGGGCTTGCCTTTCTCTCCACATAACGGTTTGAGAGCCCTTCATAGAAGATCATTAGGTGTTGCAAATTATATCCAGAGGTTATTCAATCCCCTTTCTAAAGTCTCCTGTACCACCTAAACACCTCCCGGACGTTCCGCCCGCGCACAGGGAGGATGCAGCACTGGAAATTACAAAGCTGCTAGAAAAACGGGTCATCCAACATGCCTCCCAAGACCAGTCCGGATTAGGCATTTATTCCAGGTTCTTTTTAGTGTCAAAGAAGAATGGGAACCTGAGACCAATTCTGGATCTATCCACCTTGAACCTGTCAGTGGCCAAGACAAAATTCCAGATGGTCACCCTTCAGTCTATCCTGTCTTTCCTGCAGAAGAATGATTGGATGTGCTTGATCGACCTCCAGGATGCATACTACCACATCAGAATGGACAGGCACTCTTGGAGTTTCCTTCGTTTTTGGCTGGAAGCCAATCATTACCAGTTTTGAGCGCTCCCCTTTGGTCTCACCACAGCTTCTAGGGTGTTCACTAAAGTGATGGCAGTAGTAGCGGCTCACTTGAGGCGCCAGAGCATACAGGTCTTCCCTTACCTAGACGACTGGCTCCTCACTGCCCCTTCCAGGCATCAGCTCTGTCTAGCGAGGAATTATTTTCTTCTCTTAGCCCATTGGTTGGGCATCACCATCAGTCTCAGCAAGTCTTCACTGGCCCCGGTTCAGGTATTAGATTTCATAGGGGTTTGGTTGGATATAATTCATTTCAAGGTCTTTCTTATCTCAGAAAGAATATAGTCACTGAAACTTCATGTCCTGGGTGTCCTTCAAGCCCAACCGCTGATGGCAGAAATAATATTAAGGGCGTTGGGGTCCATGGCGGCCACAGTCAGTCTCTTGCCCCTTGCACGTTTTCACATGCGGGTTCTTCAGTGGACACTTGCAGTCCAATGGTCCATGTTAGACCTTGCATTGTCTCAGCCTGTCAGAGTCTCTCGGGTGTTCAGGAACTCTCTCTTTTGTGGTGGTTGCATTCTCCTGACCTTCTTCGGGGTCGTCACTTTTCCCCTCATTTCTCATAGCCACATTGACCACGGACACCTCCCTGCTAGGTTGGGGGGGCACTGCTTAGGAAGGACATTCCAAGGCACGTGGTCCCCTTACGAGTCCAAATTACATATCAACATTCTGGAGATGAGGAAGGTGCTTCTAGTGTTGCAGGCCCTCCATGCCTGTCTTCCCCCAGGAGTGCTATCCAGACAGACAGCATGTCGGTGGTCTGGTAGATCAACAAATAAGGGGGAACCAGGTCTTTCCCTCTACGTCACGAGGCCATGAGTGTGTGCGTGGGCAATCTCCATCGGCCATTTTCTGGTGGCAACACTCATTCCGGGGAGGTGTAACATTCTAGCGGACAGGCTCAGCAGGTCTGTTCTGATGCCTTATGAGTGGTCTCTGAATCCATCAGTAGCGAAACAGATCTTTCTCAAGTGGGGCTAGCCTTGCTGCGATTTCTTCTCCTCTCCTTCCAACATGAAGTGCAGTGAGTTTTTTCGCTCTGAACCCCCCATCTGGGGGAAGCCCCCAGAGATGCTCTGTTTTATGCTTGGCCCTCCGTTCTTCTGTATGCCTATCCTTCTCTTATTTCCAAAATTCCTTCAGAAAGCTCGCAGGCTGGGGAGCCTAGTAATCCTCATTGCCCCATTCTGTCCTCGCCAAGCCTAGTTTCCCTATCTGTGATCTCATCTGGTGGCTCCACCATGGCTATTGGATCCAGTTCCGGATCTCATTTCTCATCCTTCAGGAATTCCCCATCCAGACCTGGGCAGTCTGAAGCTCATCACCTGGCTGCTCCAGTTTCCCTGATTGTCAGGACTCCCAGTTTATCTTCACCTGTTAAAAAGATCCTGGTGGTGGCTCATAAATCTTCCACCAGAAAGGTTTACTCCAGTAAATGGAGATGTTTTGTGATCTGCGCCTCATGGCATGCCGTAGATCCCTTCACTGCGCCAGTCTCCTCAGTTTTGGAATTCTTAGCAAAGATCTTCCAACAAGGTGCTAGTTTTTCTACAGTCAAGGTTCAACTTGTGGTGATTTCTAATTTTCATGTGGGGCATAATATGGCTTTCTTAGATTCTTCTAAGCTCTGCAAAGCCTTCCTAAGAGGCACCTTTCTTCTTCAGCCACTGATCAAGGACCCTACACTGCCATGTGATCTTACGCTAGTTTTACAGGCTTTGGTTTCGCCTCCCTTTGAACCAGCAGTATCTGTGGATCTGCATTTTTTGCCCTGGAAGACGGCCTTCTTGGTGGCTATTACTTCTGCCAGAAGGGTTTTGGAACTTCAAGCATTGTCAGTCAAACCACCTTATATGATTTTTCTTAAGGATAAGGTATCCTTGCGTACCAATCCCTCCTTTCTTCCTAAGGTAGCTTTGGAATCCAATAATAATGAGGTTATTAATCTCTCGTTTTTTTTCCCGAATTTCCAGAATGAGGGAGAATACAAATTGCACTTGTTGGACGTGCACAGACAGTTGCATTTCTACTTACACAGGACTAAAGCTTTCTGTAAGTCTGACCAACTCTTCATATCTTACTCTAAACCCTTCTTAGGGAAATCAGTAACTAAGGTCACCATTGCCTGTTAGATTTCCTAGTGTATTTTGCTGGCATATTCTACTAAGGGATTAACTCTGCCAGGTCAAGTGAAGCCACATTCCACCAGGTCTATGGCTACTTCAGCTGCCTTCTGGTCTGGTTTTGTTAGATATTTTCTCTGTGGCCAACTGATCTTCATCTCATACCTTTATATCACACTACAAGTTGGACATCATATCCAGGAACAGGACGTCCTTTGGCTCTGCTGTGCTCCAGAATATCCTTCCATGAAGGCCTCCCAGGTGTTTAGTAGCTGGAGAGACTGTCCCACAGGTTGAACACCAAATGAAGGCAACATCTTTAGGTAAAGAAGTTATGTACTCAACATAACGTTCCAACCGAGTGAGGAGTTGTTCTTCATTTGTCTTCGACCGTCTCTCCCTCCTTCCCCCTGTCTTGCATAGACTGTGTGGTGGTCTGACGGGTAGAGAATATGGTCATCACCAGGATGCCTATTACTCTTTCCTTCTTCTTTATGGATTATTTCGCATGGGACAAGGTTTTGGGTCAGGGCGAGGCTAGGTTGGGCAACAAACTCAGTTTGAAGGAAGGAAGGAGATGAGCATTGTGGGTAGGGAGGAGCTTGGAGCTTGGATCAAGATGCTGGTTATGCGGCCGTCAGATATGTGCCAGATCCGGGAACCCACAGGTTGAAGACAAATGAAGAACAAATCCTCAGGTGGAAAGTTATGGTGAGTACATAACTTCTTTTCAACAACATTGGATAACAAAGTTGTAATCACATTCAGTACAAATGAAATTATATACATGGGTAGTATAGCATTTTCCAACAATAATTGTATTACAAAGTTAAGAGTACATTTAGCAGTTCAGTGGTATTATGTATTGGATTTATAGATAAAACGCAGGATAGAAAGTAAGGGGAGAGTATGTCATTAGAGATAGGTATTCAAGAGGGCTGAGTGCAGAAGCCGTTCCAGGAGGAAGATAGGCAAGTGTGGAGAGAAATTTTGAAGTGGCAGGATTTTGGATCCTTCTGATACGTAATGGAAGAGCATTCCATTTCTTATCTAAAGAGTACTGAAGAGAAGTTGTTCTGGTGGCAGGTTAGGTTTGCGAACCTGAAGACGTTGCTGATCCTCTGATCTGAGGGGCCTATTTGGGAGATAAAAATGTAGATAGAGCTAAGGGCAGGACAGTCAGAGGGTTTAAAGATATGTTAGTGAGCATTAGTAAGTTGCATATAGTTGAAGGAGTTTGGAAGTTCCAGCCATTTTAGGGCTAGAAGAGCAGTACAGTGATAGGACATGTTTTTGGAATTTGCTGTGAATTTTGCAGTTTTATTGTAACAAGTCTCAAGCTTGGCTTTAGAGGTGTTTGGAAGTTGGTGAGTAGAGGGGTGCTATACATTAGGGAAGGAAGAAAGTAGAGACAAGTGTTTGTCTGGTAGAGGAACTGAGGAACTGGTTGTGCCTATAGAGAATTCCGATTTTTAGATGGGTTTTTTGATGTTTTGTTGCAGGTGAATGCCAAGTTTTATTTGTTCATCTGTGGTTACTCTGATAAGTTTTATGTGTTTGATAATTTCTGTTTGTGATTTAGTTTGGGAGTAGATATTAAACATGGATTTGTTCAACAGGGTTGACTTCTTGGGGGTGAAACGCATGATCTTGGATTTATCAGGGTTAAGGGCTAGGTGGTTTTTAAGCATCCAGGATTCAGTGGTGGAGAAGGCTGTTTGGGTTTTGAGTTGCAAGTTCAGAGAGAGTGTCAGCTGTGCAGACAATGGTAGAGTCATCTGCATATTGGATAAGGGTTCCAGTGGACATAGATGTGTGGAAGTTGTTAATGAATGTATTGAATAGAAGGGAACCAAGTATGGAACTTTGAGGAACCTCAGTAGATGTGTGAAGATAGGAGGAGATAGACTTTTGCCATTTGACCACCTGTTGTCTGTCTTTTAGATAGATTCAGAATCAGTTGAAAGTGGTGGGGGAGAGTCCAAAGTTGGAGAGTTGTGATAGTAGCAAAGAGTGGGAAACTGTGTCAAATGCATTTGAAAGATATAAGAATATGGTAGCTACAATCTTCTCATTATCACGAGCTCTGTTAATAGCATCCAGGAAAGAAGTAAGGGCAGTTGTAGTGCTGTGGCCAGGTATGAACCCATGTTGTGTGGGAAACAGGAGATGTCTCTGAAGTACATTGGGCATTAGCTGAAGATGAATACACTTTTTCAAGATCTTAGAGATAGATGAGAATATAGCTATAGGCCAACAGTTGGTGATATCATTTTTTTTGCCACCTTTGTGAAGAGGGAGAATGAAGGCTTTCTTTCATAATTTGGGGACATAAGATTCTTGGATGGATCTGTTGATTAGGATGCTTATAGGAAATGCAATGTTTTTTGCTGCAGTCTTTAGAAATGTTGGGGGTAAATTGTCAGGAGCGTCAGAGCAGGGTTTGAGTTTGAGTAGTCTTTTAATGGTTGTGGTAGAAATTAGATTTCTTGTAAAGTTGGTAGTAGAATGGGGGTTAAGTTCAGGAGAGGGTTTGGTATTTATAGAGATTGGGATGGTGGTTGAGGTTTTTGGTGATGCAGAGTCACTTAAACTGTCTTTGCTGTGAGAGAAGCTAGCGGTGAAGTTGAATATTGAGTTTATAAAGAATGAGTTAAGAGAGAGAGGCAACTTCATGAGTAGGATTGGCAGGGTGCGGACAAGGATTGTTTTTCGTGCCAGGGTTCAGGAGGGATGAGCTGGAGCTCCAGAAGTGTTTGGGGTTTTGTTTATGATTGGATTGCAGTTTTGTGTAGTGAGCTTTTTTTGTCAATGAGCACCAGCTTTTTTACCTGGTTACTGAGCTGTTTAAAGTGAGTGAAGACATCCTGATTTATGTTAGTTTGATAGTTTTTCCAGGTTTTATCTCTAAGGTGCATCAGATTTTTAGTGGGCTTGGTTAGCCAAGGAGCATAGCTAGTTTTGACTCTTTTTATGTCGAGTGGTGCAAGGCTGTTTAGTGTGTCCAGGAATGTAGTACTGAAGTAATCTACGGCATTGTCTAGTGGGAGACTTTTTAGTATGTGCCAGTTAATATTTTTGAGGACATTAGTAAAGATTAGAGGGTTGAATTTAGTTAGGTTTCTGGTCTGCCTGTACTGGTGTTGATTTTGGAGGGCTGAGATGGAGCGGCGCATCTAAGTGGGGGGATGGTTGCTCAGAGTGTCTGGAAAGGTGCCTACTTCAGATATTTTATTGGGGTAGGAAAAAAGAATTCAGTGTAGAGTGTGGATCCTGAAGTGTTGTCATTGTTAGGTCTGGTAGAGGTGTTTATTTGCTGGGTAAAGTTCAATAGGTTGATAGTAGGGGTATGGGAGTTAGAGTTCAGGTTTATCCAATTGAGATTTGTGTCGCCTAGGGTAACAGTTTTGTTGTTAACGTTAGAGGAGATCCAGGCTAGAATTTTTCTAGTAGACAGATATTGTTTCCAGGGGGTATGTACAGAGCTACACAGATATTTTTCTAGTTATTAATCTTTAGGAGAGCAGTGGTAGTTCCTTTATTTGCGAATTGTGGAATGGGATTTGTGTACTATGCTGAATGAGTTATGAAAGATAAGTGCTATTCCACCTCCTTTTTTGTTAGGTCTGTGGGATCTTATAGTTTGAAAGCCTGTGGGTGGGGTGGGGGGATTCAGAGTATTTCATGTATGATTTTAACCATGTCTCAGTAATGGCAGTTATGTTAGGTTGGTTGTGGGCTATCCATGCATGAAAATTGGAGATTTTGTTACGAATACTTTGAACATTTATAGTTATGTGAATGGATTTGTCTGAATTAGTTCCAAGTGGAGTTTGACATATTAGTTGCAGTGGGGTCTGAGGCTGGGATGAATGTCTCTTAATAAAGGCAAAGTAGTGAAGGTAAATAAATAAGCTAAAGGCTCTTGCTTTGTGGGAGTTTTGGAGTTGTGTTGTTGAAAGGATTTGATAGTGTAGTATATTGGGGTTATGTGGATCCTAGCTATGAAATGGGTGATTTTTAGTTTGTACTGGATGAGGGGATTTACTAGATAAAGGTTGGGAGATATGTAGGTGTAGCTTGTAAGGTTTGTAGGATGTGAGATGGAGGTACTGGAATAATGAGGTGAGAAAGAGATGGGTTTCAGGGCAGTGAGATGTACTAGTGGGCAGAGGAGTATGGAGAGAATGATAGTGTTAGGAGATGTGTGTTGGGTGACTGCATTGTAGGGTATGTACGGGAGGGGCAGTTAGCAGTACAATTGTCTAGTTATGGCAGTCATTGGTGAAAATTTTGATTGTGATTGCATAGAAAGGCATGTAGTGGTGTTGGGGAATTTGAGGTAGGTATGGTAGAGAGTTTAGTAAGTAGGGGTAACTGTGAAGAACAGGTTTTACTGGGAGTGGGAAGTAGAGAAGGTGTTTGAAGAAATTTGGAAGGAAAAACTAAGGAGTGGATTGGCTGGAGGTAAATAGGGGGAGGAGATACTGATTAAGTGTAGGATTAGTGGGAGTTGGGTGGGATTTGGGGGTATGATAGGGAGTGGAGAGAGCCTGACCTTAGCAAGGGCGAACAGAGCGGGATGGACCCGATCGTGGAAAACTGTAAAGAAACAATCACTGAAGTTATAAGTATAGTTACAGCTGAGTTGTTTTACTAAAACTGAGTGAGAAAAGTGGACGGTAGGACAGCAGCAAATAAAAGTTAATTAAGGTAAGCAGCAGGGGTTGAAATCTAGCAGAAGGAATGGTCCAGTGGTGTGCTAGCTGCAGTTAACAGACAGGTACTTGCAGGAAGAGACGGTAAAACATACAATCTGAAGTAGTTACTTCATTTGTTCTGCAACCTGTGGGTATCGGATCCGACCTCGGATCCGAGCCAGCAGCTTCACTAGCTAAAAGATCCGAGCTCCTAGCTCCTCCCCTACCCATAATCCCCTGCTGCCTACTATATTACCCCAGATAGAGTTTGCCACGGCTGAAGCAGCTACTTGTGAAGAGCTCCTTAGGCTTGGTGAGATTGTTACCTTTTTTCTCTCTGAGAAAACATCTTTAAATTTAACATTTTTAGTTAGCATGTGTTGTGGTGTTAATTCCCCTAGTATAATTAGAGTATTAGAACCCCTTTTCTGTGGTAGTTTTATTCGTAGTTGTTAGCGTCACGTGTTGTTCCCCTCCCCCCCCTTAGTGTTTGGGTGTGTGTATCTGTGATGGCTGAAGGGCCCAAGGCCATTTTCTCTAAGTGCTCTGAGTGTAGCCATAAGCTTTCCCCAGCTGATGGCCACACTCAGTGCGTTTTGTGCCTGGGAGTGGCCCATTTATCAATAGCTTGCCAAATTTGTGCAGCCTTTAATCCCCAGGCAATTAGGGACAGGAAGAACAAGCTGATCCTGGCGGGCTTACTTCCCCAGGACTCGGCTTCTTCTTCCTCCCCCTCGAAAGCCAAGGCTGCTTCCGTAGCCCCGGTGCCTTTAGCTCCCCCCGCTCTGTCTGGGAATCAAACTCCCTCTGCTGTGCAGAGTTCGGGGGACTCTGGTGCTTCTGTCTCTAAAGAAAAGAGACATAAAGAGAAAGATAAGCACAGGTCTCATAAAAGGCGGGCTGAGGCTCACCCCTCAGCCCCTCCATCGAAAGTTGTTAGCTCTCCCTCGAAGGTCTCCGGATCCTCCCCCTCTCGGCTCCGTTTACCTTGTTTCTCGCCGGAGCTGGAGGAGGAGTACCGGTCTCCTTCGAGGTCGTCGAAGCGGCCCTCCCGGCCCGCCTCGGTGACTTCTAGGTCGACCAGGAGCCTTACCGACGCGGACATGGATCGGATTATGCGTCGATTCCTGCAGACCCAAATGCAGATGGGGGTGCTCTTTCCTCCCCCCCCTCAGGGAGGGAGCACAGCCCCTCTCTTTGCTCCGATCACTCCTTCTCCGACCTGCTTTAGGGTTTTGGAATCATCGGATCCGGGCCCTTTCGGAGCCGGGGTTTCGTCGGCGCCGATAGCTCCGGTATCTTCGCCGACTGTACCTTCGAGCGTATCAGATCCTAGCTCTCGGGGCCGAGCATAGGATCCGTGGGGATTTGGTGTCTCCGGCATAGTTTAGGTCAGAGCACACTTCTCAGATCCGACCGCTTAGGCTCCGATGCCGATCCCTGCTTCGGAGCCGAGGAGACTACTTTCGGAGCCTGGGGAAAGTAGTTCTCCTTCGGCTTTTGAGGTAGTGGAGAGGGTGCTGTCGAGGTCTTCCAGATCCCCGGTCCGGGCCTCGGATCCTCCCGCTCCCCCTATGCATGTGGGTCTATCCTCCATCATCCATCCTATAGGACAGCCTGCTCAAACCCTCCAGTTAGTTCCCTTGGAGGAACAGGACCCCGTGGGCGAGCCCTCCTCGGACAGTCCCACCGAGGAGGTGCCTCGCAAACGGCAGTGTAAAAGGAGGCACCTGGACACCCCTGAGTCCCTCACCACGGACACGGATTTGGATGAAGGGGAAGGTTCCCCAAGGTCACCCCCCGAGGATGTCATGATGGGCATCATGGAAATGTTGCGTATTAGAGGGGGGTGGTCTGCCCAAAAACCTTCCTCAGACGAATCGGTGTTCCTGGAGGCGTTTGAGGCAGGCCCGTCTACCTCCTGGGTGTCCCCCCCGGCTGACCCCCTGGTGGACTTAATCACTACCAGGGCGTGGAAAGAGCCCGACACCATGGAGCAAATCCCCAGACATTCCGACAAAGTACTTAGCCCCCTGCAGATAGGCAGTCCTGGGCTAAGGGGTCCCCTGTTGATGCCATGTTGGTGGCAGCTGCCACGAAGAAGGAACTCTCACAGGAGAGTTCCTCGGTCCATCCTCCGGATAAGGAATCTCGGGCGATGGACCGCATTGGGAAGTGGATGTTTGCTTCAGCAACCTTCTCCATAAGGGCGCTGAACTATATGGCACACATTATCAGGCTACAGCGAGACTTAATTAAGGAATACGCTGCAGCCCCCCCAGAGTCCATGATGGTCGCAGATAAAAGTACATTTGTGACTCGTATGGCCACTCTAAAGTCCATCTCTAACATGTCCATGCGGTTACACTCTCATGCTACGGAGGGAGCCGCTAGGGCTAGCGGAGCCGGGGTCGTTTTGTGGTGTCATGCCTGGCTCAGCCTTTGCGATTTCACGGAACCCTTCAAGGCGTCATTCGCGAATGCGCCCTTTGACAGATCTTCGCTTTTTGGCAAGTCCGTACGTGAGACGCTGGTCCAAAGCGAGAAGGATGGGAAGATGCTGTCTGCCGTCGGGGTCCGCTTCTCGAATCCCCAACGATCCTTTTCAAGGAATCAGAGGGGACAAAAGAAGTTGTGGTTCCACAAGTCTCAGCAGTCCCATCCAGCTTCGGACCCCTCGTCCTGTAGAGGCAGAGGAAGACATGGTGGACACATGCCCAGAGGCAGAGGGGGGGCCGCGTAACTTTGGGTCTAGGGAACCTTTCTCGGACAGGCCCGCGCAACAGCCCTGAGGGCTTACCCGGCTGTCCCTCTCTGGCGTTTATCGGAGCATCTGTCAAACTGGGAGTCCATCACAACAGATCGATGGGTGCTCCGAATCATATCTAGAGGTTACTCCATTCCCTTTATGAAACTACCCCCCAAAGTCAGGCGCCTCCCCGATTTCCCACCCGATCAAAGGGAGGCAGCAGCTTCAGAGGTGTCAAAGCTGCTAGAAAAAAGAGCCATCCAGCCCATCCCCCCAGACCAGTCCGGATTGGGCTACTACTCAAGGTTCTTTTTGGTGCCAAAGAAGACGGGGGACTTAAGACCGATTCTAGATCTCTCCGCCCTGAACCTGTTTGTCCCCAAGGAGAAGTTCCGGATGGTCACTCTTCAGTCTATTCTTCCACTTCTTCGGGAGAATGACTGGATGTGCTCCATAGACCTCAAGGATGCGTACTACCACATTCTGATGGACAGGCGATTCAGGAGGTTTCTCCGCTTCCGGCTTGGAGACTGTCATTATCAATTCAGGGTTCTCCCGTTCGGCCTCACCTCAGCCCCCTGGGTGTTCACCAAGGTCATGGCAGTGGTTGCAGCCCACCTGAGACTCCAGGGCATTCAGGTGTTCCCGTACCTGGATGACTGGCTCCTTGCCGCCCCCAACAGGCATCAACTCTGCGTTGCAAGGGATTATGCTCTAACTCTCGCCCAGAGTTTGGGCATATCAGCGAACCTTCAAAAGTTCTTCCTTCAACCAGTGCAGGTTTTGGAGTTTATAGGAGCCAAATTGGACACGCGTATCTCTCGGGCCCTCCTAACCCCGGACAGGCTGAACAGCTTATCGCATCAGATCTTAGCCCTTCTCCGAAGCCCAGCTCCTGCGGCGATGTTAGTCATGACTGCACTGGGGTCTATGGCAGCGGCCATCGGTCTCTCTCTTCAGGTACGCCTATGGATGAGGATCTTACAGTGGACTCTTCAAGTTCAATGGTCACTAGTGTTTCACCCACTGAACACCCCTATTCCACTGAGCAGAATTTGCAGGGACTCCCTCCTTTGGTGGCTTCACTCGCGGGAGCTGTGAGAAGGGAGACCCTTTGTAATTCCCCCACCCCAAGCCACGTTGACCACGGATGCTTCTCGCCTCGGGGGGGGGGGCATTGTTCGGGCAGAACCGTCCAAGGCACGTGGACCTCCATAGAGGCCGCTTTGCATATCAGTGTCCTAGAGATGAGGGCGGTGCTTTTGGTGTTGCAAGCTCTCCATGACCTTCTCCCTCTAGGGACTATTGCGATCCAGACAGACAACATGGCGGTAGTCTGGTACATAAACAAACAGGGGGGAACCAGGTTTTATCCCCTCTGCTGAGAGGCTATGAGAGTGTGGGAATGGGTGATATCCACCAACCGCTTTCTGGTAGCAACGCACATTCCGGGTCGGTCCAACATATTGACGGACAAACTGAGTCGGGTGATTCTCACCCCGTACGAGTGGTCTCTCAATCCTTCAGTTGCGAAGCAGATCTTCCGTGCATGGGGTTGGCCTCGCTGCAATCTTTTCACCTCTCCGTCAAACACAAAGTGCAGTGAGTACTTCGCAATACTTCCCCCTTCAGGGGAGACCCCGAGAGACGCTCTGGTGCATGCTTGGCCACCCGGTCTCCTTTATGCTTACCCCCCCCCCTCCCGCTTATGACGAAGTTCATTCAGAAAGCACGTCGGTTGGGGAGCAGGGTTCTCCTCATAGCCCCATTCTGGCCTCGTCAGATCTGGTTCCCTTATCTGCGGTCTTACAGTATAGTTCCTCCATGGATCCTGGATCCCATTCCAGATTTGATTTCGCATCCTGCGGGACGCCAAACCCCAAACCTGCTAAACCTCAAGCTGACTGCTTGGTTGATCCAGTTCCTCTGATGGCTAGGACTCCCGGTATCTCATCACCAGTGAAGGCCATTCTGGAGGTGGCCCATAAGCCTGCTACCAGAAAAATTTGCAATAGTAAATGGAAACGTTTTTCCATCTGGGCTGAAGGCAAGGGCCTGGATCCTTTTACAGTCCCTATTCCAACAATTCTGGATTTTTTGTCGCTAATCTTTCAAAAAGGAGCGAGCGCTTCCACAGTTAAGGTGCAACTAACAGCCATTTCCCATTTTCACGTGGGAGATGGACTGGGATCTGTAGCATCTTCAAAGATATGCAAAACCTTCTTGAGGGGCATTTTTCTTTTGAAACCACCAGTGAAATCGGTGGTTCCTCCATGGGACTTAACTTTAGTCTTACAAGCTTTAACAAGTCCACCTTTTGAGCCTGCCACCTCGGTTCCGTTAAAATTCTTGTCTTGGAAAACAGCCTTTTTAGTGACTATTACGTCAACCAGGAGGGTTTCAGAACTCCAAGCCCTGTGCATGAAACCCTCCTACCTCATTTTTCACAAGGATAGAGTGTCTCTCAGGACTAACCCGTCTTTCCTTACCAAAGGTGACTTCAGAGTCAAATATTAACAAATCAATCAATTTACCGGTATTCTTTCCAAATTTTCAGAACAGAGGGGAGTACACATTGCAGAAACTGGATGTACACAGGCAACTACGTTTCTACCTGCACAGGACTAAAGATTTTCGCAAGTCTGATCAGTTGTTTGTGTCTTTCGCCAAATCAGCTATGGGAAAGGCAATTTCTAAAGTAACCCTAGCTAATTGGATTTCTCAGTGCATAATCCACGGGTATACATCCTCAGGTAAACCAGTTCCTATGGGAATCCACGCTCATTCAACCCGATCCATTGCTACATCAGCAGCCTTCTGGTCCAGGGTTCCTCTGGACGACATATGTTCAGCAGCTACTTGGTCCTCTTCTCATACGTTCATTTCCCATTATAAATTGGATATGATTTCGAGGAGTAGGGCTTCCTTTGGCTCCGCGGTGCTTCGGAATATCCTTCCGTAAGGCCACCCAGGGTTATTTTTATAGGTAGCTGGGGACTCTGTCCCACAGGTTGCAGAACAAATGAAGTAACTACTTCAGATAAAGAAGTTATGTACTCACCATAACGTTCCATCTGAGTAGGTACTTCATTTGTTTGCAACCGACCCCCCCTCCATGCCCCCTAACCATATCGTGATACCTGGACTTTAGAGTGGCCATTTTTTTCCATGCGGTTAGGCAGTACTTGATCCTCTGTCGAAGGTGTGAATTTTTGGACAGAGCAAACTCGATCTGAGGTAATACAGTAGGCAGCAGGGGGTTATGGGTAGGGGGGGCTAGGAGCTCGGATCTTTTAGCTAGTGAAGCTGCCGGCTCGGATCCTAGGTCGGATCCGATACCCACAGGTTGCAGACAAATGAAGTACCTACTCAGATGGAACATTATGGTGAATACATAACTTCTTTTTAATTTTTGGTGGTTTTGCCAGACTGTATGGGTCGAGTAACATATACTAACTATATAATATACTAACAGAAAGATTTAAATCATTTAGTAATTACGTTAAAGGTTGTCAGCGTGAGGATTTCCAGTCAAGGTTTAAATTGCCATATAATTATTCCATTTTCTTTGTTTATAGCTACCAGTTTCATGTAAGATAAAAGTCAAAAACCGATAGAGACTGTTGGTGGTATATAAATTGTACTGAGGTAGAGGTTAGTGTGATATCCTAGTAGTATCTGCATTAGAGTCCTTTTAAGGATTGGACTTAATTTGGGTGTCAGGTTGGCATCCTTTTTAACAATTTTTAAGACCCTACTGCCATGCCTATTCCCTGGTCTTATTTACAAAAAGCGGGAGCAGTTTGTAAATAAGTATAGTGAGAACCAAGATGTGGCTTAGTCAGAACTCTGTAATTGCCAGTATATTAGGATTGTGCAGAAGGGGACAAGTCTCTGAGCCCATTTATGTATGCTTCTGAGGATTAAGGAAGCTATTGAAAGGTGTTTAGTATTGGTAGTTTGAAGCGAAGATCTGAGATTTGAATGGACATCTCCAGATAAGATAACCGAGATGAGAACTGTAGTAGCTAAATGCTTCTCAGATTTCTGTGGAGCTTTAGAAGGGCTCTGATTATGGAGTGTTCTGGTAATACATCTGGAGTATTTATGTTGACATTGAGAGTATAGCAGTATATAGAAGTTCTATTTTTTTATGTATTTAATGTGTATTGTGAAGAGTTAAGTCTTGCTGGAAATGTATTTTTTAATGTATTGGGTATGTAGTATGAAGTAGTAAGCATTGCTGGATACTTATTGTTTGTAGGCTGTGTTGGAATGTGATGGTGACAGAAGGAGGAGATAATCAGAAATAATATTTGTATAAAATAAGATCTGAAGTAGCTTACTTCATTTGCTCTTCAACCTGTGGGTCCTCAGATCCACATTGGATCCGACATGGCCGCATTTTCCAGCTACAAGCTCCGAACTCCATGTTTCTCCCCTTACCTATGATGCACCTGTCTCCCTTCTCCTTTCAGATCTTGTTTGTCGCCTGAGAAGAAGCAGCGTAGTCTGAGCTCCATTGTTTTAGTGGTTTCTTAAAAAGTAATATTTTTACCTTTTTTGTCTTTTTCCAACTATCTTTTTCACTCCTAACCTATCTATACCTTCTTGGGGTTCTTCGTAGTATTTTTCTTGTAGGGTTTTCTATCTTCCTCCTCTCTTTTCTTTCCTTGTGATAGCGCGCATGTGTGTGCGCATGTGTGTGTGTGTGTGTCTGTGTCTGTGTGTGTGTGTGTGTGTGTGTGTGTGTGCGTGTGTGTGGTTCTTTTGGGCCGGCTGAGGTGTGGTAGATGCCTCGAAGCCTGGTTTCAAAAGGTACACAGTGTGTGGCCATAGGCTTGCCCCGGCGGATGACCACACACTGTGCGTGATTTGTTTGGGGGTGGCTTACCTCCAGTCCTCCTGTCCTATTTGCGCTGGGTTTTACCCCAGAGCACTTAAGGACAGGTGGGACAAACTGATTAAGGGCCTGTTGTCCTCCTCTGCTGGGGCTGAAGTCCCACCTTCCCCTGCCTAAGAAAGCAGCGACTGCTGCTTCGTCTTCCCCTTCCTCGGCCTCTGGAACGCACCCTCCTGCCAAGAGGCTCGGGGAAGGGGATAAGGTCAAGAAGGACTGTCTTCGCAAGTGCTCCCCTGACTGCTCATTGGAGACCACCCCCTCACAGAAGGTTAAGCCTGTTTGAAGGCCTGTTGCACCTCGGCTCAGGTCCCCAAGGTTCTCCCCTGAGCCAGAGGTTCAAGTTAGCCAGTCGCCCCGTAGGCACTCTCCCCATCAGCTCTCCTGGCCAACTTCGGTGGCGTCTTCCTGCTCTACCTGGAACCTGTCTGAAGCAGAGATGGACAAGATGATGAGGAGGTTTATCCGCACTCAAATCCAGAGGGGGGTTTTGTCAGGGCCTTCTCCCACCAGAGTGGGAGCCTTCCAAACAGTATTTAGACCTATCACTCCTTCTCTGATCTGACCTGCGGTTTTGGAGTTGGATCCGAGGACGGTCAGAGTTGAGGGGTCGGCGCCAATGGTACCCTGTACCTCAACGCCTGCCAGTGCCTTGAGTGTGTCGGATGTAACTAGATAGTATCTGAGCTCTCAGAGCCATAACCTCGGGGTCGGATCCGAGGGATTGCTCTCTGCTCAGAGTTTCTCGGAGAGGAGCATTCCCCTCAGCGTCTCTTCTCCGACTCCCCGGTCAAATCAGGGGGGAATGGCTTCAGCTAGTTCAGCCCAGGAGGTCCGTTCCCCCTCAGCATTCGAAGTGATGGAAAGAGTTCTTGCAGGGTTGAGGCCTCTGACTATTTCGTCTTCGGAGTACGTGCAGACCACCATGGCCTTGAGTGCAGGTCCAATCATCTTGCCCTCTCAGGGACAGCCCATAGCCATAGTGCCCCAGGACGTTTCGGCCTTGGAGCAACCTGCTTGCGAGACCTCCTCAGATAGTTCCCCTGAGGAGCCCCCCCCCCCGCGAGGATATGTGTAAAAGGAGGCAGTTGTCCTCTGCCCCAGAGTCCCTCACCGAAGACACGGACCTGGATGAAGGGGAAGGTTCCCCAAGATCACCCCCCCCCCCGAGGATGTCTCCTTTGGAGACATCATGGAGATCCTCCGCCAAAGGGGGGGTGGTGTTCCGCACCAAATCCAACCTCTGACAAGTCCATGTTTCTGGAGGCATTTGGCTCGGGCCTGTCTACCTCTTGGGTGTCCCCTCCTGCTGATCCACTTGTGGATTTGATAACATCTGGGGTGTGGAAAGATCCGTAAACTGTAGAGCCAATACCCAAGCACCCGGAAAAGGTCTTAAGCCTTCCCCACAGACAAATTAGACTGTCACAAGGGGTCCCCTGTAGATACTATGCTAATGGCAGTGACCACCAAGAAGGAACTTGCCCAGGAGAATTCCACGGTCCATCCGCTTGACTGAGAGTTGAGAATGTTGGATCGTTTTTGGAAGCGAGTTTATGCTTCAGCAACCTTTTGCGTGAGGGCGCTGAACTACATAGTGCACGTTATTCGACTCCAGAGAGATCTGGTCTAGGAAGTCATGGAGTCAACCCCAGGGT
>NC_056739.1:1380386571-1380446571 GCF_019279795.1 Protopterus annectens
TTATCCCCTCCGGATTTGTAAAAGGCAGATCACGTCTCCTAAACCTGATTGACTTCTTTGAAGCAGTCACCAAAGCCATAGATGAGGGTAAAATGGTTCGCACAGCTTATCTAGGTCTCGCCAAGGTTTTCGACACCATCCCCCACTCTGGAATTATAGATAAGCTCACTAAACTAGGTATAAATCCCTATGTCACAAGATGGGTTGCCAACCGGCTCACGGACAGAACACACACTGTGAAAGTAGCGGATTCCAAATCCGACATCAGACCAGTGACAAGTGGAGTACCACAGGGTTCAGTTCTGGGTCCTCCCCTGTTTGGTATCTACTTCTCTGAAGTGCTGGCCAACACAGAAGGTCTTTGGCTAACAAAGTTTGCAGATGACTGCAAACTATTAGCCATAATCGAAACTCCTAACGATGTGGACAAACTACAAAAGGGCCTCACTGAGACAGATACCTGGTGTCAAAGCCATGGCCTGAAGCTCAATGCCAAAAAGTGTATTGTCATCCCCTTTGGTAAAAACTCTGTACCCATGAACTACCACATAGCTGGTAGTCTACTTAATGCCGAAAATGTGATGAGACCTTGGGACACAGGTGGACAGTAGTCTCTCCTTTGATATTCACATTGCCACAGTGGTCAGGAAATCCTTCTACATGGCTCATCTCATCACAAAAGGATTCTCATCCAGAAAAAAAGAGGTCATTGTTCCCCTCTACTCATCACTCATTAGACTCTGAGTACAACGCCCCTTTTGGTATGTACCTCACAAGACATCTACAACAACTGTCAAGACCACAGAAATACCTCACAAAGAGGATTACTGGCCTCAAACAGATGCCCTTTGCAGACAATCTCAAAAAACTACAGCTTTACTCCATCGCATATCGCCTACTCAGGGGCGATCTCTGCCTAACATACAAAGCTATGTCAAACCCAGAGCTGTTGGACATGCTCCACTTAAAGAAATCCCAATCCCTCCGAGCTACACGCTCTAGGGACCTAAACCTTGTCACCACAATAAACATAACATGCTGGAGGGATAGATTCCTGTCCCAGAGACTTCCCATACTCTGGAACAGACTACCTATCTATGTCAAACAGAGCTCCTCATTAGCACTCTTCAAGAAAAATCTTGATTGGATGGGAAATGGGAAATTCACCCCGGGGATCACTTCTGTGGCTCTGCTCGACAGGGGCACAGGAAAATAATTTTCTTGGGTGGCGAAAGCCAGGGTACATTTTTTGGCTAGGCTTGTAGGTCGATAGCCTAGTACCTACCTATGAACCTGTGAATCCAACCGGTCCTCCCAGACCGGTCCGGATCCGGGGTTTATTCCAGGTTCTTTTTAGTGCCAAAAAAGATGGGGGACCTCAGACCAATATTGGATCTGCCCCAATTGAACCTGTCAGTAACCAAGCCAAAATTCCGGATGGTCATTATTCAGTCTATCCTGCCTTATCTGCAGGATGGAGACTAGATGTGCTCGATCGGCCTCCAGTTTGAGTACTATCACATCAAGATGCAAAGGCGCTCCCGGAGGTTCCTACGCCTCTGGTTGGGAGCCAGTCATTACGAATTTCAAGCCCTTCCCTTTGGTCTCACTACAGCCCCCCGGGTGTTTACCAAGGTAATGGCAGTAGTAGCAGCTCACCTGAGGCTTCAGGACATTCAGGTCTTTCCGTACCTGGACAATTGGCTCTTTACCACCCCCACAGAGCATCTACTCTGTCAGGCCAGGGACTCCTTCCTTCAGCTAGCCAACAAGTTGGGCGTTGTGATCAATGTGAACAAGTCTGCTCCTCACCAGGTTCAGATTCTAGATTTCATTGGGGCACGGCTGGACACAATACAGTCACAGGTGTTCCTCACCTCAGACAGGATACACAGCTTGAGGTTACACATCTTACACATTCTTCAGACCCGTTTACCAACAGTCAAAGCAATGTTTAAAGCTCTAGGTTCTATGGCGGCCACGATAAATCTTATCCCCATGGCTTGCCTTCATGTGAGGGTACTGCAGTGGACACTGGTAGTTCAGTGGTCACTGTTAGACCTTCCTTTGTCTTTTCCAGTGAAAATTTCAGAATTGTGCAGGGGCTCCTTTTTGGTGGTGGATTCAGTCCCCGGATCTCTTCAAGAGATATCCTTTTCAACCTCCTTTACCCCAAACCACGTTGACCACGGAAGCCTCCCTACTAGGGTGGGGGGCATTGCTCGGGAAGCACAGTCCAAGGCACATGGTCCCCTCCCGAGACCTATCTGCACATCAGTGCTCTAGAGATGAGAGCGGTTCTTGCGTTGCAGGCCCTCCATGCTCATCTTCCTCTGGGAATGATTGCAATGTCAGTGGTCTGGTATGTCAAAAAACAAGGGGGAACCAGATCTTATCCCTTATGTAGAGAGGCCATGAGAGTGTGGGAATGGGCCATCTCCACCGGCCGTTTTCTGGTGGCAACGCACATCCCGGGACGGTCCAACGTTTTAGCGGACAGGCTCAACAAGATCTATCCTGATGCCTTACTGGGGTGGTCTCTGAAACCTTCAGTAGTGGAACAGATCTTCCTAGAGTGGGGTCGTCCTTGCTGTGATCTCTTCACATCTCCTTCCAATGCGAAATGCAGCAGGTTTTTCACTCTGAACCCCCCCCCCCCCCCTGGTCAGGGAAAGCTCCCAGAGATGCTCTGATTCATGCTTGTCCTCCCGGGCTTCTTTATGCATATCCTCCTCTTCCCCTAATGTCAATGTTTCTACAGAAAGCTGGAAGGCTGGGGAGCACTGTGATCCTCGTTGCCCCATTCTGGCCTCAACAGGTTTGGTTTCCCTTACTCAGGCCTCATCTAGTTGCTTTCACCATGGACCTTGGATCCATTCCCGGATCTGCTTTCACATCCCTCAGGGATTCTCCATCCAGAACTGGGCAGTCTGAAGCTCGCTGCTTGGCTGCTCCAGTTCCCATGATTCTTAGGACTCCTGGTCTGTCATCTCCTGTTAAGTCCATTGTGGTGGTGGCTCAAAAATTGTCCACCGGAAAAGTTTATCACAGTAAATGGAAGCGTTTTTCTATATGGGCCATTCAGAGGTCTTTAGACCCTTTAACTGCACTGCTTTCGGCAGTTTTAGATTTTCTCGCTAGCATTTTTCATCAGGGCACTAGTTCCTCAGTGGTGAAAGTCCAACTAGCCGCCATTTCTAATTTTCATGTTTGGGTAGACATGTCTTAATTGACCTCTTCTAAACTTTGTAAAACATTTCTCAAAGGTGCTTTTTTTTCTCAGACCCCCGGATAAGCACCCCATTCCTCCGTTGGACCTCTCTTTGTTGTTGCAGGCATTGGTTTCTCCTCCTTTTGTGCCCACCGCATCTGTGGATCTATAATTTTTGACCTAGAAAACTGACTTCTTGGTTGCCATTACATCTGCTAGAAGGGTGTTGGAGCTTCAAGCTCTTTCTATCAAAGTCCCTTACATGATCTTTCACAAGGATATAGTGTCACTACACACTAACCCATTTTTCCTTCCCAAGGTAGCTTCGAAGGCTAGTATGAATCAGATTATTAATTTACCAGTATTTTTTCCGAATACCAGAACAAAGGAGAATACAAATTACATTTACTGGATGTACATAGACAGTTGAGGTTTTATCTGAACAGGACTAAACCTTTCCGCAAGTCTGATCAGCTTTTTGTGTCCTATGCCAAGCCCTTCTTAGGTAAACCTGTCTCAAAAGTGACTGTTGCTCGCTGGATTTCACAATGCATTGGCCGGGCTTACTCAGATAGAGGTTCGTCTCTTCCAGGAAGAGTGAAGGCTCATTCGACCCAATCTCTGGCTACGTCAGCGGCCTTTTGGTCTAGGGTGTCTTTGGATGATATTTGTTCAGCTGGTACTTGGGCCTCATCTCATACCTTTATTTCTCATTATAAATTGGATTTGGTCTCTAGGAGTAGAGCATCCTTTGGTTCTGCGGTGCTCTGGGATATCCCTCCATGAGGGCCTCCCAAGAGTTAGGTAGCTGGGGACTCTGTCACACAGGTTGAAGAACAAATGAAGTAAACTACTTCAGATAAAGAACTTATGTACTCAACATAATGTTCCATCTGAGTAGTTCTACTTCATTTGCCTTCAACCACCTTATCCTTTGGGATATGACATGTCCTTTGTACCTGACAGTTATTGCTGGGATCTTTGGTTCTGTCAGGGTTAAAGCTCTCTTGTAATGTTCGTGTTGGAGGTTAATGTGTTATTTGGTTGGATATCTAATACCTGTTAGGCAGCAAACTCCATCTGAAGGGAGACTGGCATTATGGGTAAGGGGAGGAGAATGGAGCTCGGAGCCATAGCTGGAAAATGCGGCTGTGTCGGATCCGATGTGGATCTGAGGACCCACAGGTTGAAGACAAATGTAGTAGAACTACTCATGGAACGTTGTGGTAAGAACATAACTTCTTTTTTTATGGATGTGGTTGAAGCTGGCGATTTGTTGTTTTTGGGACGGTGAATACAGTAGATTGGTTAGACACTAGTGAAATTACTTTTGATTTTCAATGAAGTGGGTGTAGAGTAGTGTTATGGGTGTATAAATTGGAGAATAAAGTTAGTGATATGGGGGGAGGTGAGCAAAGCAGGACACATCTGCCATTTAACAGGTCAATCCCCCAGATTGTTCATAGTTGAGATGGGTTTCAGACTGTTTCAGTTGTTAATGGATTTGATTTTTTATAAGGTATTCTAATTGGCTGCAACTTTACTCTCACTAGATGATTCTGGCTTAAGGTACTTCACTGTCCTTTGTTCATAGGATGATACTTGGCTGTTATCCTGGAGGCCCTCCTAAGCTTAGCCAAAAATTTCACCCATGTTCCCACAAAATCAGTACCTGTTTCCCCTGTCCAGCAGGGACACAAGTGGGATCCCAGGGATGTATTCTCTGTTTCCCATCCAGTCATCCAGGTTCCTCTTAAAGAGGATTAGTCATGTACTCTGCTTGGGATGGAGAGGGAGTCTGTTCCACAGATGGGGGAGTTTTTGGGACACAAATCTATTCTGCCAACATGTTCTATTAATGTCACAGGCCAGGTTGAGGTCTTGCATGCGGGTTGTGTGAGTGGAGTTTGACTTACAGATATGCAGCAACTCCATCAAGGCTAGGTCTGAGATGGCCTTGTATGGCAGACACAGGTGACCTCTTAGCAGTTTGTAGGAGACTGAGTAGAGGGACAGGGCTTTTAGCATGTCTGTATAGGATAGGTGTTTGAGATCATAGATTTTTCTGAGCAGGAACCTTTGTGGTTTTTCCATCTGCTGCATGTGCTTGGCAAGGTACATGCCGAAGAGGACAATTGTACTCGATAATGGGTCTGATAAGGGAGGAGTACAGGGATGTTATGATCTCCTTGTTCCTAGATGAAATACCCTTACTTACATGGTGGACGATGTAGAAAGTCTTACGTACAACGGAGGCAATGTGGTGATCAAAAGTCTAGTTGCTGTCAACCTGGGTGCCCAAGTCCCTCATGACTGATTGTGTGCTTAGTACGTTGTTATTAATGTGTTAATTAGTGGGGACACCATTTTCACCAAAGTGGATAATGATGCATTTCTTGGCATTCAGTTTGAGGCCATGCTTCTGTCACCATTAATTAGTTTGGGCAAGGCCCTCTTTGGAGGATGTTCACATCACTAGGGGAATTTAAGACCGTGCCCAGCTTGCTGTCATCTGTAAACTTAGTCATCCACAGACCACTGGTTTTGACTTGCACCTCAAGAAAAGTATATCCCAAATAGTAGAGGCCCCAAGACCGATCCTTGGGGTACGCTCCTCATTATGGGTCTACTACTAGACATGGCTTTCCCTATTTTGACTGAGTGGGTTCTATCAGTGAGCCAGTTAGCTACCCATGTGGTAACATACGGGTTGATGCCTAGCTGGGAGAGTTTATCTGTTATGCCCGAGTGGGAAATGATGTCAAAGGCTTTGGCTAGGTCGAGGTAGGTGGTGTGCACGGTCTTCCCCTCATCCATGGCTTTGGTGACTGTTTCGAAGAAGTCGACAAATTTAACAGGCATGATCTCCCTTTGACAAAACCAAACTGTGTGGGGTCAAGTGTTTGGAGGTTGCCAATGTCCTTGTTTATAAGGTCCATGATAATGCATTCCATGGCCTTGCAGATCTGGCTAGTTGGGCTGATGGGCCTATAATTGCCTGGATTAGTAGATGCTCCACCTTTGTGTAGAGGGATGACGGTGGCTGTCCGCCATTCAGCTGGGATGAAGCCGGTGCTCAGGCTTTGGTTGAATAGGGTGCCTAATGGAGCTGAGAGCTCATGCTTGAGTTCATGTAGGACACAGCCAGGGATGTTGTTAGGTCCCATGAAGGCTATTTTTTTAAAGACCTGCTTCCTGGTGATGGGTGGGGGGGCAGGTGCTGGGGATGTTCTGGTTTACTGATGGCAGGGACAGGGGGAGTGCAGTTTTCACTGCGCTGAACTTGTCTGCCAGCAGGTTGGCTACATCTACGGCTTTTGTGTATGTGGTGTTCTTCACCACCAGTTCAGAGCAGATTTAGGTGTAACCTATGAGATTGTGGACGTATATGAAGAAGGCCTTGTGGTTGTCCTTAGTGGATGTGGTCAATTTGGCCTCAATTAGCCTTATTTGCTTGTTCAGACAAAGGAAATATTGCTTCCAACGTGGCACTTGCCCCTTCTTGGTCCTGGACAGCAGTTTTTTCCTTTTATTATAGAGTTTTATTGCTTCTGCCCATCAGAGAGATCATTTGGCCCTGTCAGGTATTGCTGAGTCCATACAGCTATGTAGATGCTCATATAGTTTTTTGGTGTAGGCTTGGACATTAGTGCTAGTTCCAGGTAGTACAGAAAGAGCCGTTAGAAAAAGAATTTATGAACACACATACGCTATTAACACTCAAAACACTAATAATGCATTGTATAGGCACACTGCTACCTGTTTTGACTACTTAGGATTTCACTTTGATATTTTAGAAATTATTTCAAAGGAAGCCAGAGGCGGTAATTGGTCTAATAGAATTGAAGAGAGTGAGCTGCAATGTCAACTTTGGTTGAATGCCTGCCAACCCCCTGGCATGAATGATTGTTTCTTTAAAATCAATTTTACTAGAAAAAGCCTCGGTTTTATAGAAAGGTATCGCTATAATTAGAATTATATTTATTTGTTGTTACCATTTAAATTTTTGAATGATGACTTAATTGATGAGATTATTTAAATGTTTCATCAATTTTCACTGGTTTTGCTAAAGTCTGCATTTGAACAACCGAAAGCGCTTACCGAACTCTGTCTTGGAACTTATGTGGTGGTTTTACATTGGTTTTATAAATAAAAGAACTTTTAAACATTTTGTGTTACAAAGACTCACTACTTGGTATTCTTCACGTTCAAGGGATTTGTGTCAGAGTGGGTTTTGGTGTTTATTAGTGCTAGTTCCAACTGAAGAGATGGTGGCTGTGAAGCTGCTTATACCTTTTCTCAGGAGATTGTAGTCCGCTTTGGAAAAGTTTTTTTGTTTGACCCTGACAGGGGGGGGGGGGAGGTTAGGGGGGGATGGTGACTTCAAAAGTGATCGCTTTGTGGTCGGATCCTACCAAGGAGGATGACACTGTAGGGGTGCTTCAGTGGCTACTCATGTTGGTTAGTACCAGGTCCAAGATATTTTAACCTCTCGTTGGGGTGTCGACAAGCTGAGCCAATGCACTGGCATTGACGAAGTCGAGGAATCCCTGGGCATTCATGTTTGGGCTAGAATAGATTTTCCACTATATGGTTGGGTAGTTAGTCACCCAGGATTAGGGTAGAAGGTTGAATCTTGATGGATTCAAGTAAGTCCAGATAGATGGAGTGGGTGCCCTGAGTCATGGTTAGGGGTCTGTAGCTAGCTATGATTTTAATAGGTGTTTTGTCAACAGTTAACTGCCCTTGGAGTGTCTCCTGTGAGTCATACTGTTTGACTAGCCTGGAGGTGTGTATGTCTTTGATAAATATTGAAACTCCACGTCCTTTGGCTTTGTAGTCCTCTGGTGGGGTCTGAAAGTATGGTAGGATGAGTAACCTGGTAAGGCTGGGGTGTTCCCTGCAGCTTTGAACCAGGTTTCAGTGGCTGCACAAATGTCAGCATCCTCCAGGGCAAGGAATGCTTACAATGAGTACAGTTTCATGCTAAGACTCCTAGCATTTAGCAGCATGACCTTCAAATTTCATTTAGAGGAATTTTTCACATTGGTAATTTTGTGCTCATGACTTTGCCTAAAAACGGCATTATGGGGGAGGCAAGAGCCTTTGCCAGAAGCCTGAAGCCCAGGGGAGACAGATGAAGGCCATCTCTGTCAAAGCATCTTGGTCTGTCAGCCATGTCCTCCCAGACTGTCAGGTACTGGATCCCCTTGGAATGACGCCAGAAGCTAAGCCAGTTGTTAGTCAATCATTTTCTGTTTGCATTGAGGCATCATTCTGGGTGACAGTAGGATGCTGCTTAAGGCTGGGGACATACCTGCCTGGGATATATATTCAGCGAGCTGAATCATGTCTCTCTCTGTGGAAGTGAAAAAGCTTAAATACTGATTTCATATGATGGCTGAAGACTTTCTTCTCAGGATATGTTCAGCCAATCAGCTATCACAGGAAGACAGAGGGAGTGGAGTGTATACTTTCAAAAGCTGACCAGTACTGGGTTACCTTGGCAGATGATCCAAAATGATATTGAGTCAGTGAGAAATTCAAAGATTTACTGTTATAGTAGGACTTTTGCCACAGTGGTTTAGCCTTCAAAACAGAGCCAATACGTTTGACTGACAGCCTCATCAGTATGTCAGTCAAACTAACACATCCACACCTGCTTGAACTACAGCGGTGTGTCTTAATGTAAACCGTTGCCCATATTTTTGTATGCCACAATTGAAGTTATTGCTTGCATATCATCCATTTCATTTAATTCTGTTTTGTACTTTTGGAATTTGACAGTGCTATGGATGGGATTTATGAGAGTGTTTTAAAAAATGCAAATAGTTTATACCTTGAGCAAGGGTAATTGTGGCAGTTTGTTGTGTAGAGACATGGTGTCTTTGGAGAGTGCAGGACCAAAAACACACTTTGACAGTTTCCACAGTGCAAGAGATGATCATCTGAGGGAGTTTGAAAATATTTCTTGAACTACACTCACAGTTCTGTGTAATTAATGAATCCAACAGCCAACTTAACACAGGGGTCAGGTGTATCCCTTTAATATATGGTGTGTAATGTCTTTGAGCTAACTTTGTTCAAGGTAAGTGATCTGGTGTAGGGTGGAAATTGGGGGGTCTTTTGGGGTCTGGGCAGAATGTGTATTGTTAGTGACTGACACTTTTGTCCTAGTGCTATGAATGGCCATTTGCCCATCTTGTCTACTCTTCCTCACTATCAGTATTGCCACAGGGTTTTGTTTTCATGCATGGCCTTTACACCATATAATACCTTTAGACAGCCCTGGTTTTATGCTAGTCAGCTGCATAAATAGGTTGCTTTATGAATAACCTACTTATGTTAAGTTGCACTTTGTACAGGTGAGTTATTTAGAGTGGCTTGTAACCAGCACTGAAAGAGGCAGGCCCCATTATGTATGTCAGGACAATACATTGTTATATGATTGTCACTCATACAACAGATGTGGCTGTTTGTGTGTGCTGAGAGGGGGATCATTTTGCTGTGAGGGATGTGTAGTTTGCATAATGGCTTCAGTACTTGGAGCAGTCATCACAGATAGTTCTTTCTTATTTATTTTTTATTTATATTTTCTTTGTTGAACAGATTAGTCCCACTAGTGTAGTAGTCTATTTTCAGGGAAGACCCAATATGATTTTTATACTACTACTGAAAATTTGGCCAGGACATTGGGGAACGTCCCCCTACTCTTGGTAGTCGGGGGAATAATTTGTGAGTTACACATCCTGACTTCCTGTTTCCTGTCCAGGCATGGAGACAGCCAAGAGGAAGAGAAAGAAAATATGGCTGATTTAGCTTTGGCTGAAAATGAAGTGAAGATTGATGAAAATGTTATTGAAATAGTAGAATCACTACCAGAAGTTTTTTCTGATGCTGTGGGTGCAGAAACAGCAGTGATATTGGAAGAAAATGAGATTGTAGCTGTAAGACAGTTGGATTTAGAGGATAAGTTTCAGAGGAGATTGTTTGAAGGAGAGAGAGTTACCACTGAGAAATGCATAATTACGACCCTCCAATCAGGAGGGTTGTGGGATGATTGTTTACAAGAAATGGTAAACCAAAGTGAACCAGAAAGTGGAGCAGCAATTTCATGGAGTGACATCATGGAGAAAATAGAAAAAGGAGAAGAGACCGTGCCAGAAAAAGTTCAAGAGACATAAACTTATGCACAGACTGTGGGAGAAGGAGCAAAGAAGAAATAAAAGAAACAAAAAGGAAGTATACAGTATGTGTGAGCTGTAAAAAAGAAGAAAATGTGGACAGGTTTAAGGTTTGGGACACTGTCATATTACCTCTGGGTGTCAAAGCAAAAGAGGTAAGAGCATTCATTTTAATTAATAAAGAGACTTTTTGTGACTCGATATTTGAGACTAAGCAGGCCATGGAAATTTTTTGGGGTGCATATGAACAAAAGAAAAATATTTATCCATGGTCAGAATATGTTGTGCAAACTTTTTGCAGACACAAAAAGAATAATGATACAGTTTAGAACTGAAGTTGAAGCAAAAGAACTGAAAGAACATTTGTTAACTATATGTAAAGAAGTGACAGACACTACAAAAATATATGATGAAAGAGGACTATGGAGTGGAGGATGGGAATGTGGAGTAATACTGAAAATGGAAAATGATAATGTTATGCATGTACTATTATGTATTATTAATGTTCATGGTAATAGGGGTTTTATGAAATACAAATACGAAAAACTTATTTTGTGGAAAACATGATCATTTAGTCAATGAATGTGATAAAAAAATATGTTTGTGGTAAAACAGGGCTTAATGAAAAAAAAAAAGTGATGTAAAGTGCAAACAATTGTGTCACTACTGTTCATTCATGGCTAGAATGTGAAATGAATGTGTAAGAAAATGAAATTATACAGGATAAAGAGATAGAATGTGTTCTACAAGAAAATATACAAAAAGATGTAACTGATAGAGGTTATACATGAAGTTAAAGAAAGTAACAAGAAAAAGGAAACGGGCGACAAGTGAGGAAAAAGCTGATTGGTGCACAGTAAGAAATAAAAGGAATTCAATAGGGAAGAGAGTTAAAGAAAGGAAAAGAAAATTCAAAAACAATGCTTAGAGAAAATAAGAAAGGAAAGGGATACACTTTATTATACAAACTGTTTTTAAAAGCTGAAAATATTAGCTTTAAATGTGAGCAGTATGAAAAATCTTAAAAGAAAAATAGGTATATTACAATGGTGTGTTGCAGTAGATGCACATATTATTGTTTTAGAAGATATCAAATTATTAACAGAGGAAGAAAGAACAGGAACTGAAAAAATTTGGAATGGTGTGGCAGTTTGGAACATAGGGAAAGAAACCTGCTTGGGCATATGTATATTATGTCAAGAAAGCATTAAAATATTAGATGTAACCTTAGTTGAACTAGGCCGAACTACGGTAACAGGCGTGAGATGGAAAAAATATGTGTATAGAATTATAGCTTTATATGCATATGTAACAAAAAAAGAGACACACATGATTAAAATATTCTTGGATATGTTTGTGTAAATATGGACATTATAGTGGTGGGCGGTTTTAATTTTCATTTAAGGAAAAATAAGAGCAATTGTGATGTTAAAATGGCTAAAGAAAATTATGAGAAGTGGTAAGTTAAGTGTATGGGAAAATATCCACTGGACCTACAAAAGGAATGAAATTAGGTCAGAAATTGATTATTTTTTAATAACTGATCTGGATTTTCAGATCATGTGGCAATATGGGTTAAAGTACAGGAAAATGAAGGATACATAATAATAGGAAAAGGAATAAAGAGAATTAATGAAAATGAATTAGATTTAGAAGAAAAAAAAGAACTTGTGGAATTATGAAAAAATCATACGACTATGAAGGAGTTTTATGAGAATTGGATTGTTTGGTGGCTTAATTTTAAAGAAAAATATAAAAGTGTTTTTAGACTGTATAAGGAAGAAAAGAAAAAGAGATATATAAGATATTATATCAAGAAACTTGTAGAGACTTATTAGAGAAGAAAAAATCCTTTTATGAAAAAGAAAGAGAAATTTATAAAATGAAGCAAATTAAAATTAACTTGTTATATAAGCAAAAATAGTGTTTACGATGAAAGGAAGAAGAGGTAGCACCATATTTGAGTAAAATAATAAAATAAGGAAAAATAATGAGAATTAAAAAATAAGGAAGGTAAGCAAATAAGACAACGAGAAGGAATATATGAAATATTTAAACATTAAAGAATATGTATTAGAATTATTTGAGAGAGAAGAAAACATAGACCAAATTTATAAAGGTGAAAAATTAAATAAAGAAGATAATGAGTATTTAGAACAAAAAATAACCATGAAAGAATTGAATGAAATTCTAAGAGATATTAACATGAATTCTGCAACAGGACTGGATGGAATTGAATATGGTATGTATAAAGAAATGAAAGAGTGGCAAAAAATATTTTTTATAGAAGTGATGAATGAATGGTTAGAAACTGGAATCAAAAAGAAAGAATTGTTTACAGGAGTGTTAAAATTTATATTTAAAAAAGAAAATAAAGAGATAAAAAAATAGAGACCTATAACATTGAGTACTGCAGTTGATAAAGTTTTTATGAGAATAATAAAATGGTTACAGAAAAAAATGGATAGAGTATATGACCAAAATGTATTTGGAAGAAAAGGAAAAGGAAGTAAAGTTATTATGGATAATAAGAGAAATAATTGATATAATAAATAAAAATGTAGAAGCAAAGGTTATGATAGGGGATATAAGTAAAGTTCATGATAATATTCAATATAAATCATTATGGGGAATTTTGCAAGCATATAATGTAAGCAAAAACATTACAAGTAATAAAATCTGTTTATGAAAGGAACAATGTGAAACTAAATGTAAATGGCTGGATTGGGGAAGAAATAAAAATAGAATGTGGAATAAAGCAGGGCTGCCCAGCTAGTAGTATATTTTTCTCATTAGTTATGAATGTAATAGTGAAGGAAATTAATAAAATGTCAGTTAGTGGTGGATACAAAATGAAGGAAGTATAATTGCCAATAATGTATAATTATGCGGATGATATTGCATTAATTGGTAAAATCTAAGTATGGATGGAAAAAGTAAATGAAAAATTAAGTATAAATTAAAAAAAGCATTAGTTTAAGTATAAATAAGAAAAGTAAAGGATTTGGTTTTGAAGGTATGATAGGAGGTGTTGAGTTCAATGAAAAATATATAGATATATTAGGAATAACATTTGGAAGGAATGAATACAGACAACAATGGGATAACGTACTCGAAGTAAATGATGTGACTAATTTTTGGAAATCATATCGATTTTCATATAGAAAAAAGGACACTTGTTGAACACCATGTAATAGGAAAAATTGCTTATGTTGCTAACTTCTGTACAATTCCTGTTGTATGAAAGGAATTAATGATGATTATATTCTCTTTTATATGGGGCTCTAGACTGAATCCAGTCAAAAGAGGGATTCTGTATATGAAAGAGCAAGGAGGTCTGGGTTTAATAAGCTTAATAGTACATGCATACTTTTATTTAAGGTATTAAAAGGAATTATGAAGGAAAATAAAAAATTGATAATAATGATACTATGATATAAAGATAGAAATACAAAGAATTGTGGAAAGGAATGGAAGTTAAAAAATGAAGTAAAAGCATTGTGAATGAAGAAATGAAAGAGTACCAAAACAAAATTGTGTTATGGAAAACAAAGAATACATGTGACAAAATAGAAAGGAATGGTACTTAAGTATTATGAAAGTATCAATCCATGGAAAAGATTTAGAAATAGACGAGAAAAAAGCCATAATGATGAGATATAATGACTGTAAAAAAGATTAAAGAATGCAATGATTTTTATGGAGATTGCCTTAACCGGCAATTTTCTAATAGACAATATACCATACAAAAAAAGTAAAGTAGAATATGTAATAAATGTAGAGAGTTTGAGACTACTGAGCATGTGTTTTTGAAATGTGAAAGTTAATAATTTGTGGAAAGAAATATGTAAAGATACTAGGGTGAAAAGTTTGTTAAAATTTCAGCAAATAAATATGGACATAATATAATTTGATGGTTATCGTGCATGTAAACAAGAAGAAGTGAAGAAAATGGACAGAGTAATATTTTATGCTTCATGGACTATATGGAACGAGAGACTAAATGAAATTAAATACAGTGGAAAATGGACTTTGACAAAGATTTTGGAAAAAATAATGTTTTGGTTGTGAATAAAAGAGTAGGGGAATGCTTAAATTGAAGTTTATAATGTATGGAGATTTGTAAATGTAAATAATGTAAATAATATGTAATGTATATATTAATAAAAAACCCTGCTCTTTTTGACAGGCGCCGTGGAATCTTCTACCTTCATCTGAGCCACCACCAACTCAAGCCAATGGGACCATAGTTTAACATCTCATCCACAGGTCTTCACTGAACATTTGTAATATTCCACTAGAGTGGGTTTCACAGAACATCCCTTCCTAAGTAGTCTAAACAGTGCTGATGTCAGGGTTCACAGCAGAAGTTTTCACTGTGCTTCTTTAATGGTGTTGTAAATTATTCATGTTGACTCATATAACATGGTCCTCAACAAGTATGTTTTTCATTTACTATGTGTAATTTTGCTGTACTCATATTTTCGGAGCTTTTCTCCCCGGGCCTCCACTGAAAATGGACCTTGTCCAGCTGTATTTTCCCGGTTAACAAATGTAAAATAAATAAAATAAATGTAACACTACCTTCTACTGGTTACATGAGTTTACGACTTTGGACCTCTTGTATTAAATTTGTTGTGTATATAGTTAACCATGTATTATCTCCCAGTCATATACAAGCAATTAAAAATGCTGAACTGTAAAGGTTCTGCTACTGACCTCTGCAGCGCTGTGATAATCACTATTCTAATACCATGTACACTAATTTTACATGTTTATTTCTTCCAAGCTGTCAGGTATGTACTTAATTTACTATAATATTGTTGTGTTTTAATGACACATGGCTTTTTGCAATAGAAGAGTGGGTGTAACATGCCTAACTTTCACAACTTACACAAGTATTTTGCCTGCCCCACTTACTAGAGGTTTGTGTCTTTCTTTGGGTATTTCTGTATCTGTTCTTCCCAGAATATCTGGTCTCCTGTGCATATGTACATAAGTGAGATGATTTTGACTGTAAATGAGTACTTTCTACCTTTCTTTACTGACAGGTACACCTCCCAGCGCTATTCACACTGAAGAATACAAGTTAGTCTTGAGGCTCTAATCATTATTTGCTTTCTTATTATAATAACAATGTGATAAAGAAATGAGCTGTCACATTTTTATTTAGTGCTTCTAGAGAATAGAAGAAATATTTCATCGATGTACCTTATGTCTTCTGATTATAATGTGTTCCAGGTTGTCTGAAAACTGCTTTATGACATTTGTTTATAGAAAGCCGTAAATGGATTTCACAGTTTTTGTAATCTTTGTAGTTCACAAATTTATCAAAAGTATTGAGGAAACATTCATTTTTTCTGCTTGAAATTGTTTCACGTGAATTTACCTTCTATTTCAGGTAGAATCCTCGTGGAATATTAGAAAGCTGAGTGGAACACTATGCTGGTTTGAGGTAAGAATGCCTTCAAATTCCCTTACGAGCAATAATTAGCACTATGCCCGAAGCATGTTTTATGTTCTTATTATGCATACTAATGTAGCCAAACTCTTGTCACTTTGCTTGATGTATTACATCCCATGGGATGAACTGAAATGCATAAAATGAACTGATTTTGTTTTGCCTCTGTTCCCAAAATCTGGTTAACGTGAATTGAAAGATATATAAAAACTACTTTTGTTATAATTCTGTTACCAAACTCTGCTTAATAAAGTTGTCTTTTATATCTCTCTTTTATGTATGTGGCTTTTCTTATGTGAAATATTCTGTTAGTAGTAACATATTTTCCTTCTCTGTAATAAAGAAACATATGAATTGTTTATTTTTGCTCCCCTTCACTGATACTCAGTGCACTGCAAATAAAATATATTTGAATCACAGCATTTTACACCACTCATCCTTATAAATGCTGAGGTTTTAATGCCTTTATTGTAATGGACCCTTAGTTCTGCTTGTTGGGGCAAGCTTTATATGACGTTTGAAGAACAGCGAGCTTAACACTTGTAGATCAAAGCTCTGAAAGGAACCTTGATGCATTTCACTTATTCTCTCCTGTAACAGCTGGCTACTTGCAATTAGCTGCAGTATTTTAAAAATGTTGTAAGGGCAGTACATACATTAATAGACTTGAATTTGACAAGTATATTAAATGAGCTGCAAAAAGAGTGAGGCTTTGCATTTATCCCCCATGATTTACCGCTGCATGATGTATGATTTTCAGAAAATTTCTTTTCCACCCATTGTTCTCCGAAGTTATCTTTGAAAAACTGTTCCTGCTATGTTGTGGTCTTACCTAGTTCTCATAAATATACTGACAATATAGAAAGTAACAAGATTGATAGAGGAGTTTGGCGGTCTCAACCATATACCTTGAACTCTGTGGGAGAAACAGTGAGAAAGAAGATTTCTAAATCTTTTCTTCAAGGTACTCTTACTTGTCTCTTTTAGTGCACTGCATACACTACATTAAATACATAGGATCTATATTATATCATCGAACGCTTAAAAAAGTGAACGATGAATAATCAACCCCAAGTAAGTGAAAGCTTACAATTTCGAAAGCTCAGAACAGCGATTTTTTTTCCAGCATGACCTGCATAGTTAAATGTAATCTCTTATTTTTATTTATATTATTATACTACAACTGCACTTAAACCTTACTTTTATACAGACTTGTTAGTGGGTCTTTTTGTGGTTTATCATTGTATCCTCTCATGAGCAGTGTTTGTCCACTACCTGCCACTAGCCTTGCTGGGCTGTTAGTGTCGGTTGCAGCTTTGATCTTGGATCTGAAAGTGAAAATATACAAGTATCTAATGCCTTTTGTAACGTCATTGTGCTTACCTTGTGCGTTGTTCAGGCCCTTATCTTGGAACCTGGATATAGGCCTGGACTTTAATTAGGTCTGCTGGTAAATCATTGAGCTGTTGGCCATTTGCTTCAAGGGTAACTTGTTTATTAATCTGCTTTTACTTTTATGAGTTTTTAGGAGGGAATGTTAGTGGAATTAGTTCTGTCTGCCTGGACCCAAATCTAATGACTTCATCTGGGAATTTTGTTGCATTTGATTTATTTAGTGACTAAGTTAGCTCTCTCTCTCTCACTTGATTAACACCAGTCTTTCATTCTTGTAGCTTTGGTTTGGTTTTACAGGTATGTGTTTCTGTATTATAGCAACAAGATGTTAATGAGCTGCTTCCTGTACTCAAGGTATAGGATGTGATTCCTTCCACCTAAATTTGCCTACTGTGTAACACTGAGCAAGTCACATTACTAAGACATTACTCTTGGGTCTCCCCTGAAAAGGGACCCTTGTATCCATTGGGCTTACCTGGTTTACAACTAAAACAAATAGGATTTTTAAGTGGTTTTCTTATATATTAAGACTTTCATTTATTTGTTGTTTAATTTTCACTTAATGCTGTTAGTCACGTAAAAATCTATTGCCAATCATTAGCGGACCGGAGTTCCGCTGTGGCGACCCCTAGCCGGGAAAAGCCGAAAGACACAACAACAAGCTGTTAGTCTTTTGGCTGCCATTTTTCCTAGTGTAGTATTTTTGGGTCTATGTCATATCTTCGAAAGCTGAAAATGTCGAACGTCATATGGTCGAGACCATATGATCGACATTTCAGGTGTTTGAAGACTGACTTTTAACAGTGCCGTATGGTGCAGAATGAGAGAATTTCCCTTTTCTGCACTGAAGTGCAGTCTCGGAGTTGGTATATTTAAGTAGGGGGGCTTGCCCCCCTGCTCGCACTGTTAAGGTGTGGTTTTCTTTTCCTTTTTTTTTTTTTTTTTTTTTTTTTTTTTAATGTATTTATTTATTATATATTCAAACTTCCAGATGTCGACCATATGGTCTCAACCATATGTTATTCAACATTTTGGACGTTCAAATATATAACATAGACCCGTATTTTTTGATTTGTAGAAGTAGTACTGAATATTGTATCCTTTTTTGTTACATCAGATTCATTTATTGAATAGGTTATCTCTCTTAGCACCAATAGCTTATTCCTGTAGTTGTGTTCTGGTCTTGCATTTATAGTTTTTTTGTCCAGGATATACATAAGACATGTTGCTGGCCTTTCACCTTTACTTCATCACAAAGATATCTAATATCATTCTTAATCTTTGCTGGAGGTTAGGTATCCTGAAGTAGCATAAGGAATGGCTCCTGTTGCTGTGCACATTAAGGGCATCAGGGTCAGACTGAGGCCTGTATCACTGGCGAGTATCCTCTCTTGTAGAGGCAAAACATCATGCTTGCCAGATGCATCTTGTTTCTTGTTCCTGTGTGATGTATCCATAGTTTCTATGTCATTCAGCTGATAGAAGGGAATAATTAGAGACTTGGTTGGGCAAAAACACCAGTATTCTAGACCAGATCAGTCAAGTGAGAGGGTTGCTTTTTCAACCTTCAACCATTGAATTCAAGCAGTTGAGAGAATTTCATAGTTCAAGGGGTAAATTGAAACAGGCGAGAGATGGGGTTGCAATTAATTAATTGCGTTAAATTCACCATGAGTCCAGGAGCACACTGTGGGTCTCTCTTTATTTACCATCCACCAGGTAGTGTGATAATGTTTCTTGAAGAGTTTGCTGACCTCCTTGTCTCCTCAGCAGTAAGAAGTTCTAGGTGGGTATTCCTGTTGAATCTCCATAGTAAGGTGGATGAGGAGTTGGTGGCTTTTGTAAAATTTTGCTGTATCATGAAAAAATTTGGGTATGCTCATTTTCTTACCTTTGGTAGTCACATTTTTAGTCCAAAACTGGACTTGGTCTTTGTGTTTTGGGCCTTGACCAGAGAGTTGGAAGTAGAACCTGTCTCAAAGTCTGACTACAGGTTGAATGAACCTGTCTCATGGTTCGATCACGCCATATTTCAGTTGTTGATTGACCACCCCATGTAGAATCTCTCAATCTAGGACTTGACTAGCAAGCAAAACCCAAGGAGAAGCATGGGGATGCACAGTGCTGCAACCCCTAGAGGGAACACCTGCAATTCAGCCAGGCTGCCTCCTGTCCTCTCCCAACCACCCCCACTCAACTGTCTGGACAATTGGAGAGTGCTTAGGTTTCTTTGCAAAATGTTTTTTTGTTTTTTTGTAGTCTTTTTTTTTAGTTCTCCATAAGTGACCGATGACTACTGCCAGGACCTGTCCTGTCTGCCAATTCTACCGAACTCTCTTTAGTCCCCCCGGACTAATTTCAACCCATGTCTGAGGCAGTGAAGAGAGTGAGGACCCTGGAGTAGAGTTGCAGTGCTGTCAGGGAGTGTTTTATACTTATTTTTTCTGCATTCCCTCAGCTCTCTCTCTCTCTCTCTCTCTATTTTTTAACAAAAAAAAACTTTATTAAATTATCATGTATAACTTAGGCAGTCATCCCCTAAGCACTCTTATTCCGTGACCAGAGGCTGGCATGCAGTTGACTCTGTATTGTCTTAAGCATGCCTCCTCAAGTACTTGTGCCTGAAACCTGCCCCCCTCCCCACAGTACAGACACTCCCATGAGCTAGTAGCCTCTTCCAGTGATCTAATTTTATGGTGTATCTGGGAATACCCCCCGAATGAGAATGTCCATTGTTTCCTGACTAAAGCATCAAGCACTAATTCCAGGTTGCTTGGCCAAAGTCCAGGGCTTTGTTCCCTCTATGGCTTTCTTTGCAAAAAGTTGGGAAATTGTAAAACATTCTTCCAAAAAGTTACAAATTACAATTCCAAAAAAAAAAATCCAAAGTACAGAGGCATTCCTCCAGTTCTTAAGGATCAGTTAGACCTTATTCCTGTAGTCTTAAAATAAATTATGCAGTCTGGGTCTGTAAAGACACAAATCAACCAAAAAAATATATGAAAAAGTCCTATTCACAAAACACAGAGGATGAGCGCTTTCGTCTAATGACTAGACTTCATCAGATAAAAGCACTGGTACAAATTACAACTTTTATACACCAATTCTAATTAAGTTAATTACACTCAATCAACTTTTAAAGGAACATGTATATAAACCTAATACTGCCCTATATAGGTAAGACTTGTATTACTAAAAAAACTTAATCATATTTTTCTTATTTTTCTTGTATACATTTCTTACACAATAAAATATCTTATAAAATAACCAGAAGAATTTGTATTTAATATTATAATCAATTGATCAATTTTATGTATATAAAATTTTTAAATATAAAGTTTTATTAGGTCAACCGTTACAGATCTCTCAAGCTGTTGGAAAGGAACAAATATAATGCAGCATGTATAATTCAATACAACACATTATCAGAGTCATTTTTAGACATTATTAAAAACTGGAATTTAATGAAAATTGATAAGGAGTGGGAGAGCAACCTATTTTTACATACAAGGTGGGAAGCAATTTTAAGAGAACTTTTGAAAAAGGAAATAAGGAATTTATTCAGTACAAGGCCACTAATCCTTGTGGAGCATGTAGTGTTTGTGCATATATATATATATATACAGTGAGGCAAGTGTTACACTAAACAATAGCCTGAAAAGTGTGGTGAGATTTATTAAAGGTAATTGTAAGTCTAAAATGTTGGTCTATATGGCTTTATGCACTTCATGCAGTGCATATTATATAGGTAAAACTGAGAGGGCATTTAAGGACCATATTTATGAACACTTATATGACATCAGGACTCGCAAAGAAACCAGTGCTTTGTACAAACATAGTGTAACCTGCCCTTTTACTTTTACAAGATTTAAATTTGGTATCATTGATCTAGTTCAAAGGGATTTTTCCAAGGGAGGGGGGTGATATAAAAAAAATTTTGCTACACAAGGAACTGTTATGGCAGCTTAGGTGTAAATCAAACACCCCACCTGGCTTAAACGATTATATTAGTATAAAACCTGTATTGTATAAAAAAGCAGAAAATGTTTAAACCAAACAAACATATACAAACACATTTGTACATAAATTTATGATAAAAATATTTATACATTTATATATTTATATATTTTTATACATAAAATTGATCAATTGATTATAATATTAAATACAAATTCTTCTGGTTATTTTATAAGATATTTTATTGTGTAAGAACTGTATACAAGAAAAATAAGAAAAATATGATTAAGTTTTTTTAGTAATACAAGTCTTATCTATATAGGGCAGTATTAGGTTTATATACATGTTCCTTTAAAAGTTGATTGAGTGTAATTAACTTAATTAGAATTGGTATATAAAAGTTGTAATTTGTACCAGTGCTTTTATCTGATGAAGTCTAGTCATTAGACAAAAGCGCTCATCCTCTGTGTTTTGTGAATATTATAAAGATTTTTTAACCAGGACTTTTTCATATATTTTTTTGGTTGATTTGGTTTTATTTATTACAGTTTTTTGTCTGTAAAGACACAACTGGAAAGGAAGGCTGAAGATTATACTCAAGACTCTTTCTAGTCCCAAGCAAAGAAGGCACGTGGAGACCTATTCTATATTTATCCTACTTAAACAAGTTTTTTTTATTGTAACAGAGTTCAGAATGTTAACTGTCCAAAGCCTGTTACTAATCCTGCTATTCCAGGCTCTTGTGGCCACTTTGGACCTAGGAAATACATAGCTTCATATCCTTGTAGCCAGAAATCACAAGGTGTTTCTCAGATTTGCAGTGGTTGGGTGGGTGAGTGGGGGAGATGATTTTCAATTCAAATTCTTGCCCTTTAGCTTGAGTACTACACCCACAGTCTTCCCAAAATGTCTTGTTCCAGTAATTGCTTGCTTGCTTTAGGACAAAGAAAATTCAAATTTAGCCCTACCTTACTGATTTGTCTCATCCTGGCTGAGTCACAACAAGGAATTTGCAAGGCTTTTGGACTCACCTTGAATTGTTGCAGGTATGTGAGTCTTACTGTCAACAGAATCGAATCAAACCTGACACCCTTGCTGAATTTGATGATCTGATGTTGTCAGTTTTCATTCGTTCTTGACAAATGGGACTCAGTTCCGTTCCTCGATACCAGCTCGGCTGTTGTATAGCTTGCTCCAGCCAAAAAAACTCTTGAGCTAAGACTCTACCCACAATGTCCCTCTTTTCATTACCCCAGATCTCATTTGGCACTTTGATAGCAAGATGTGTCGGCCGATACTCTCAGCTAAGTTTAAAATTGATTAATCTTCTCTTAAAAACTTTCTGTTTGTAAACCCATAGCCATTATTTTCCTCTTGTTTATATTTCTTGAGTGATTCTGCTTCACTACCCCTATTACCTTCACGGTATCCTTGTTACCATATTTTGTAACCTTCCCCTCTCCCTCTTTACCTGTTAGGAAACCTTTTGTATTACCATTGTTGGTATTCCTCTTCTTTTTTCTACCAGTCATGGTATTTCTTTCTATCATCGTTGGTAGAGTTTCCAGCTATCCTTTGTGTGTGTGTGTGTGTGTGTGTGTGTGTGTGTGTGTGTGAGAACCTTTGGCGACTTTACCATTACTTTTAAAATGGCTGAAAAAACAGAAGAGCACTTCTGGATTCAAGCATTGCCAAGACTGTGGGTGAAAGATGCCTAATTCAGATGGGCATCTTTCATGTGTGTACTGTATGTGTGCGCCCCATTTGGATATTGACTGTTCTATCTGCCAGGCTTTCAGTACTCGAGCCTTAGTAGGGAGACGAAACAAATTGATCTTAAAAGGAATGTTAAAATCTTCTTTTGAAGCTTTGTCTAAGGATCTTACTACCTCTAAATCTGACCATGCCAAGAAGAGAAGTCATTCAGTGCCAAGTTCTCCTAAGGCACCAGAAACTAAAAAACACAAATCTTTGGTTCCATCAGTCTGCTCGGAACCAAAGACTAAGGTTCTAAAATTGACAGAACAAGAATCTTCAGCACCGATTACTACTGTTGTCACGGCACCAAGAGCTTTGGCGCCAACATCAACACCAGCTTCTTTAATTTCCCATTCGGTACCATATTCACCATCTGCACCATTGCAGACTCTACCTACTCCTCTGGTGCGGAAATCTGAGGCATTACATGTTCCCAGGACAAGGTATTCTCCTTCCATAGACCCCTTCATGGGTCAACTTCCCAGTCCTTTTTTGGAAAGGCCAGAATCTCCCTTGGGGATGTCTGTTCATTCTTTCAGGTGTCTTTCTGAGGTAGACATTGTGAGATTGGTGGGCTTTTGGTGGCCAGGGGTCTCCCAGCCCCTCCTCAGACCTCTCTCCCCTTTGTAGTTTTTTTTTTTCCCTAGGACAACTCCAGATTTTCCTCCTCTGACCTCCTTGGGAGGCTTAGAGCCCACCATTTTGAATTCCCCGGTTCCAGCTGTACTGGTGCCTCCAAGCAGTCCTTCAGCTCCTGGGACTGCTTTGACATCTTTGTTTCCCTTGGGAGCAGATGATTCTTGGGGCCATAGTTTGGCTGTCGGTTCCAAGGGTCTCGGATCGGTTCCTGTTTTTTATTCGGATTCATTCTTGGCTGTTGGAGCCCTGACAGTTGGGGGTTCTCCTCTAGCTCCTGCTTCGGATGGTGCCCCTTTGGAGCAGGGTGTGACCCTGGTTCCGAGGTTGTCTTTCTCGGTTCCAGGCTCCCATCCATCTTCGGGGGGGGGCCCACCTTCCAAGTTATGGAGAGGGTGTTAGCCTCTGCAGCTTCTCAGCTGGTCCCTTCTGTATCGGAGTGCCATATGTCATTACCTTCTGATCCAGAGCTGCCACCGTCTTCCATGTCAGGGCAGCAAGCACCAAAGCTGCAAGTTACCCCTATACAGAGCCCCTGTTCTTCAGAGTCGTCCTCAGAGATTCCCAATGAGGAACCACCCCAAAAGATAATGTGCAAGAGGAAGCACCTAGATTCCCAGAAGAATCTGTCACAGAAGACACAGATTTCGATGAGGGGAAGGCATCCCCTCGGTCACCCTCTGAAGATGTCTCCTGTGGAGACATCCTGGACATCCTAAAACAAAGGGGTGATTGGAAGCTCAAAGACCCGTCTTCTGAGGAAACCATGTACTTGCAAACCTTTGGTGCTTGCTTATCTACTTCTTGGGTGACTCCGGCCGCTGAGGGCCCTCATTAAATTGATTGTGCAGTGAACATGGAAGGCCCTGATTCCATACAGCGAATGCCCCGGAGACCAGACAAAATCTTTGCCCCCAAAGATCACCTAGACTGGGCAAAAGGCTTAACAGTTGATGCCATGGTGGTGGCAGTAGCTATCAAGAAGGAACTCGCCAGTGAGAGTCCCACTGTCCATCCACCTAACTGAGAGTCTAGGACGATGGACAGATTTGGAAAGCAGGTTTATGCTTCATCGACCTTCACCCTCAGGTCCTTGAATTTCGTGGTACACTTCACTAGACTCCAGAGGGATCTGATTAAGGAATTATCAGATACCCTACCTGGAGCTGTGTCTGACAAGGTGGGGGACAATGTTGCCTCTCAGCTGTCAACCCTGGAGTCTATATTGAACTCGCCTGTGTGGCTCATAGCATATGCAGCTGAGAGGATAACCAGATCAGCAGGTTCAGGCATTGCCATAAGGCATCATTCCTGGATGCTTTTGTGTGAATTCGCAGAGCCTTTCAAGTCTTCCTTCATTAATGCTCCTTTTGATGGATCATCCTTGTTTGGCTCTAAAGTCAGACACACTAGGCAGGTGCAAAAAAGATGGAAATATCCTTTCTGCTATGGGCAGTCGTTTTTCTACTCCTTAGCAATCCTGCTGCAGGAGTCAAAGGAGTGGGAAGATATGGTTCAGGAAGTCCTAGGGGCCTTTTCAAGACACATGTGGTGGAAGCTCCCCTTGGGTCAGAGGGGGAGCCTTAATGGAAGATGCCAATTCCATGGAAGAAGTGGCCTACGAAGTCAGGGTTCCAGAGACACCTTCACTGGACAACCCTACCAGCACTCCTGAAAGGGGATCTGATTGCTACCTCTAGAAGCAGCCAGTGGAAGATTTTCACTGCACCTGAAAGCCTGGCAACTAATAACTTCAGATTCTTGGGTGCAGAAAGTCATTACCAGAGGTCATCACATATCGCCTTGGTTCTTTTTCCAAGATCACAAAGAAGAGTTCCCGATGTACCACCCAGTTAGAGGGACCAGGCAGCCTTGGAAGTTCAAAACCTGCTAGAAAAAAAGAGTCATTCAGGAAGTCCCACCAGACCAGATAGGATCTGGATTTTACTCAAGGGTCTTTTTAGTGCCAAAAAAGACAGGGGACTGGAGACCAGTATTGGATCTCAGCTTTCTGAACAAGTTTGTTCTGCAAACAAAATTTCAGATAGTCACGGTTCAGTCTATACTTCCTTTTCTAGAGGAAAATAATTGGATGTGCTCTATAGACCTTCAAGACTCTTACTACCAAATAAAAATGGACAGATGCTCCAGAAGTTATCTCCGCATTCAGCTAGGAGACAGTCATTTCCAGTTCAGAGTGCTGCCTTTTGGTCTCACAACAGTGCCCAGGGTGTTCACCAAAGGCATGGTAGCAGTCACGGCTCACTTGAGACTACACGGATTCTGGGTGTTTCCTTATTTAGATGACTGTCTCTTCACCGCCCGCACCAAGTGTCTACTGCTTCGAGTCACAAATTTTCATCCTGCATCTTTTCAATTCTTTGGGCATTGCAGTAAACAGAGAAAAATCCCAGCTGACTCTGACAAAAGACCTGAAGTTTATAGGAGCTCACCTCAATGCACTCACTTGTGTAGCTTCTCTCCCTCTTCACAGACTACAGACGATAAGGGCTCAAGTACAATCCATCATATCCAAACACAAAGTCCCCGCTCATTTTGTTCTTCAAACTTTAGGGTCTATGGCTGTGACCATTATCTTAGTACCTCTGGCAAGATTTCACAGGAGGCTAATTCAGTAGCTCTTAGCTGCACAATGGTCTGTCCTGACACATTCTATGACCTATCCCATTCTAATAAGTCGCTGCAAGAAGGATCTATCCTGGTGGATGCAGTCACTGGAAATTCTTCGGGGCCTTTCCTTTATCCCCACTCAGCCCAAGGCCATAGTGACCATGGACGCCTCTCAGATTGAGTAGGGGGCACTGTATGGGAACGACAGTCCAGGGCACTGGATCTCCACACAGGGCCAATTTGCACATCAGTATCCTGGAATTGAGGGCAGTGCTGTTAGTATTGCAAGCCTTTCAATCTGCCCTCCCTGTAGGGACAGTTGCATTTCAGTCCGACAACATATCATTGGTTTGGTACATCAACAAACAGGGTGGAAACAGATCTTACCTCCTGTGCCGGGAACTTCTCAGGATATGGCAATGTGTGATATCTTCCAACCGCTTTCTAGTTGCAGTGCATATCCTGGGGAGTTCCAACATGATAGCGGACAAACTGAGGAGATGCATTCTGCTGCCTTGTGAGTGGTCTCTCAATCCCAAGGTGGAGATGGAAATTTTTCTTCGATGGGGCCAGCCTTGCTGCATCCTCTTTGCTTTCCCAGTGAACAACAAATGGAGCAACTATTTTGCCCTAATCCTCCCTCAGGGGGGAGTCCCCGGGAGACACAATCCTTCTCGACTGGCCCTTGGAACTTCTGTACGCCTTTTCCCCCTTTCCCCTCAGTCCTCTGTTCTTGAAGAAACCCCAGAGGTTGAGAAGCAAAGTGATTCTCATTGCACTCTTTTTTTTTTTTTTACCCCCGATAAGTTTGATTCCCCTTTCTATGGCCTCATCTGATTCACAGGCCATGGATTCTGGACCTAGTTCCAGACCTGCTGTCTCACCTGCAGGGACTAGTGCACCCGAACCTTCACAGCCTCAAGCTGACAGCTTGGTTCCTCCAATTCCATTAGTTGCCAAGCAGAATAATCTATCTTCCTCAGTTCAGGAAATTATTCTGGCTTCTCATAAACCATGCACCAGGAAAGTTTATCTTGCCAAATGGAAGATATTTTCAATTTGGGCCGGTACAAATAATTTAGACCCCTCACCTGTTGAGAAAATTTTTGAATTTTTAGCTTCCCTTTTTGATCAGGGAGCTTCTGCTTCCACCATCAAAGTTCAGTTAGTAACCATTTCTAATTTCCACAATGGCTACGATGATCATTCTTGAATTTCCCATCGCCGATGCAAAGTTTTTCTTAAAGGTGCCTTGCATATAAAGCCTGATTCAAGGAGCGTATAACTCTATGGGATCTGACTTTAGTTTTGCAATCTTCGGTACTCCTGCCCTTTGAACCAGCAGCGACTTGCCACCTCAAATTTCTGTCGTGGAAAACTTTTTTTCTAGTAGCCATTACTTCTGCCAGGAGAGTTTCTGAGAGTCGAGCATTGTGTGTGAAATCCCCATATCTGGTTTTTCATAGGGATAGAATTTTGTTATTTCTAAGGTGGTCTCAGAATCTATTATTAATCAAGTTATTGATTTACCCGTTTTCTTCCCCAATTTCTCCAATAAAGGTGAATATTGTTTGCATTTACTGGATGTTCACAGACCATTACGTTTCTATCTTGACAGGAACAAAGATTCTGGGAAATAAGACCAGTTGATTCCTTTTCAGGTCTAACTGTGGGAAGACCTGTTGCAAAAGTTACACTATCAAGATGGCTAAGAGATTGTGTTACCTTCATTTGCAATCATAATAACCATAAGTTACCTGTGCCTGTTAAAGCACATTCCTCCAGATCAGTATTTATGTCGGCTATTTTTCATTCTAGGGTGTCCATGGATGAAATATGTGTAGCTGCAACATGGGCTACTCCACGTACCTTTATCACTCATTACAAATTGGTTATGGTCTCCAGAGGAAGAGCATCCTTTGGCTCTATGGTTCTCAGGAATATCCTTTCAAAAGGACACCCAAGACCTAAAGTAGCTGGGGAACTCTCGTCAAGAATGAATGAAGATTGACAAGATCAGATAAAGATGTTATGTTCTTACCATAATGTTCTATCTGTGTTGTTGATCTTCATTCATTCTTGACATTCCTCCCTCTTTCCCCCTCCTACAGATTTCCTGGCGGATTAGACACTTGTTCTGGGAACCTATATGTTTCACCTTGAACATGGCTTCTACCTTTATATATTTCCTTTTCTGACATACCTTTTGGCTACAAACTCAATCCGAGGTAATGGAGAGAGGGGCATTGTGGGTAGAGTCTTAGCTCAAGAGTTTTTTTGGCTGGCGTGAGCTGTATAACAGCTGAGCCAAGAATGAATGAAGACTGACAACACAGATGGAACATTATGGTAAGAACTTCTTTTTCCTGAGGGTATGGCTAGACATCACCCTTCTGGCCGTCTTCATCCCAGAGAACAAAGTGTATCATCTGACCTGTACTTCCAAAACATTTTACAGCAGGAAGTAGTATCAACAAGAGATTTCCTCAGACAGGTTACATGACAGACATCCTGTGTCCTAATTGTGCCTGTTGCCCACCTAAATTTGAGGATGCTTCAGTGGTATTTAAGAAACAGATAGTGTTAGCCCTCTTATTCCCTAGTGATTACCACCTCACTTCTCCCTTACATCAGAAAGCTGATCTTATGGTGGTAGAACAATGCAAGGTAAACCGGGGTATGTCCTTCATAACACCCCAGCCCACAAAGACCATCACTGTAAACCCCTTGGACCTCGTTTGGGAGACCCATGTGGGAGCTTTTCTCTTTCAGGGAACATTGTATGACAAGGTGAGGAAGAAATGCACACATAAATGAGATGATGACTGTCATTCTAGTTCTGAAGGGCCTTCAGCTAGATGTTCAAGAAAGGGATCCTACAGATAATGACACACAACATCACAGTGATGTGGTATCTAAACAATCAAGGAGGAAACCATTCATATCCTTTGTGCTGTTTGACTGTACATGTCTGGGAAATAGCTCATGAGGTGGGCATGTGTCTCAATGAAATTATCTGGCAGAGAGGCTGAACAAATCTCAGGTAGACCCTACAAAAGGGTGCTAAACAAGTGTGCATTTCTGGATCTGACAAGGATATGGGGTGTACCAGAAATTGACCTGTTTGCCTAACCTCTTAATAGGCAACTGTGACAGTTTTGCTGCAAATGAACAACTCTAGAAGCCTGGTGAATTGATGTCTTCTCCTTGAACTAAAGATGTCTGTTTCTTAACTTATTCTCTCATGTACCCTTGATCCTCAGGCCATTTCTAAAAATCAAGGAGAAAAGGCCAGAAATATTTCTAGCAGGCCCATTTTGTCCAAGACACCACTGGTTCCCTCTGCTGCACAGTCCTGGAAGAGGAATACTGAAAATGCTGCCTCAACATGAAGATATTTTGACACAAAGTAAGGCATCTGTTTTACAGACCAACCTGACTAATCTAAGACTGACAGTTTGGAAGATTTCACACTGATTCCAGGTAGGCACTTACACTATGAGAACAAGCTAAAGATTATGAGGGAGGCCAGATGCCTTCTTTTAAACAATTCCTCAAGGGTGTACATCTTAGACCACCAAAAAAAAAAATCTGCACCACTGTGGGATGTTAACTGTGTTTTAGAAAAAATAATGTTGGTTGCAGTTGCTTCAGCTAATCTCCAGTTTCAGTTTTAGAAGAAGCTATTTTTGCTGGCTGTTAACTTTCTGTTAGCAGAATCTCTGCATTCCAGTCTATAAAGCAAAGAACATTTCTTAGTCTTTCACCAGGACATTTGACTGTCTTTTTCCATGCCCACAAAATAGAGGAGCAGGAACCCTTTATTCTACTGATGTGTATAGACAGCTGAGATTTTATTTGCAATGGACAAAAGAACTCAGAAATTCAACTCAGTTATTTTCCTTTATGAAAAGGAAAAAAGGGAAACCAGCAAAGAAATAGACCATTTTATTGCATTTCATTTTTGTTCTTTTTTAAATATAAATACAGCTTATGACATAGCTATCTCAGTACATATCAAAGTTTAGTCCACTAGAGCCGTTGCAGCCACCACAGCCTTCCTTTGAGGCAGTCTTCACATAGATTGTTCTTGTAGTAGTAGCTTGGACTTTAGATCACACCTTTTCAAGACGTTTCATTTTAGGGGTAATCTCTAAAACCAGCATGATTCACGTGTACTGTCCTGCAGTGGCTTATCTTCTGATTTTATACTTCCAACCCACTATTTCTCTGTGCTTTGGAAATGTTCCCAAAAAGTAAGGACTGCAGTAATGAATACTACAATGACCATAGGGCAGTTGGATTAGGAACCTAGCATAAATGTAGATGCTTGAGAAGATTCACTGTTATTGTCTTTCTATCCTGACCATTTGTGCTGGGGTGGCACCCTAGTCCTTTGCTTGCATCTTTTCTATTACTTATCCACTAGACCCTCACCTGTTTTATGTGTATCTGCTTCCTGAAGAGGGAGATTTGGGACCTTTCTGATAGACCGTGGGAGCACAGGGCTGTTACCATCTGGTCCAACTTTGGTGCCAATGTCTTCTACCTGGCTATAGCCAGGGAAAGAAAGATCTGAAGATGATGCCAGCTAACACATGTTATACCACTGATATGCCTGCTTCTTGAAGCTGTGGACATTGGGGTAGGCCTGTATGGTTTCCTCAGGAATCTCGGAATTAAGGAATGCAGCAGCGAGTCTTCTCAAACACCTACTTCTGTAGTAAGCTCCTAACACTACTGTGCTTTCTGGTAAGAGGCACTGCTTTGATACTGGTTCAGTTTCTTGTTTGTGTCTCCGCATATACCACATTTATTGGTTTGTTAACCAATTAAGTGAAATGGTCTTTCTTGGACTCCTTTCAGTCATGACTCTACTTTGAGTGGTGTTGATATTGTTGTTTCTTTAAGCTTCTATACATCTTCCTATTGAAATAGAGAAAAATAAAAATATGAAGAAACTTTATACAAAGCTAGTCCAAAAATAATAGACTGTCTGCCCCGACGTAGATGAATTTGTTTTTGAGGAGGGTTGTCTACTCGAAGACAGCACAGTTTTTCATGTGGCCTTTTTCTTATGTAAATATTTAACTCTTTACAGTGTCTGTACTTGTATTAATGAATAGAAAGAACCAGGACTGCACCGAGAAATATTAGAGCCTACCTGCAGAATTTTCACCTGACATAGTACATTACCATTGTGCTCTGTCTATACAGAGTTTGATAGTTGCCATTCTTAAATGCTTATGGAATTTTCTACATATACTAAAGTCCTTTCATTTTTGAAGAACGTGGTTAATGAAACTACTTTTTTGTGCCACTGATTTGGAGGTTTTGGTACATTTTTGCTGTTTTTAGCACCTAATACTGTGAGCTGACGGAGTAGCAAACCATCTGCCCTTTTCTGAGAAGTTGGAAAACTTTGCAGTCCAGATTGAATGGCCATTGGAAACGTCATGATCTCCTTGGAATGCATTCTGTCTGCTTGTTTTTTTTTTATTGATTGATTGACTGATTGAGTGCTGCCAGTCCTGCTTTTGTCAGCTCAGTATTTGCATTTATCTTGGCAGCAGGACATGAAGGTAATCCTTTAGATGATCTGCTGTCGTTGATACGGTCTGAGTTCCTGTAACCCGATTGAGATTATTTTCTTTCTCATATTTTTTCTTTGCAGTCTACAACCTGTGGCTTGGATCCTTGTCCTACTAGACTGGTATTGTTGTGCCTCCGTGAGTTGAGTCAGCACAGTCCTCTATCAGATTTTAATAGCCTCTCTTGGGATGGCATATTTTTGTCATTGTTAAAGGAGGCAGTGTTTACTCCCATCCTGCAAAAGACTGCTTTAGATCTTGATGACCTGGATAACTGTAGATCCATCTTGTTTTATTGCTGTTCACTTGCTTGTTGGGCCCAGTTTGTGGCCAAAAAGGGTCTGCCAACCAGTATACGTAACTGTTTGAGTAGACAGATAAATAAATATATAACTTGCAGATTGTCATGCCTTTACTCTTAGAGTTCCTCTGTCCATGTAAGAGACAGCCATCTTTGTTTACGAGCCCTCAGTAGTGTCTCTCTCTAACTTAGGTTGCAGTCACAAAGACTTTACCTCTCTATTTCCATTTCTGCTTCTGTCATTACCTTTTTTAAGAATTGGGTGTGGTTTTCTCCATCTGTGATTTGTGTGCAGAATCCTCCTCCTACAATGTCCAAACACCTTAGCTCCACATACATCACAGTTGTCACTAGGAGGCACTGTATTGCAGTATGAATTGGTTATGTTGCTGGATATACACCATGCCAGGCTTCTCTAAAGATAAAGAAACGGTCACAGCTCCACCAAATATTACTGATGGTGCAATATCTAGAGTACTACTAAACATCTGACTGCAGAACCAACACAGTGCACAGAAATGCAAGCAAATACAATTTGGGACTAACCCTTCTTAAGTGGTGTCTAAGATATGCAGAGTGTTTACTCCATGGGACTGTACAAATCTGTTGAGTAAACAGCTCAGCTAAAACTAACTCAGATGAACACAGATGCTCTTCATATATCTTCAGGAGTTGCTGTTGCACAAGAACTTTCCACTACTGATTTGGACCTGCTGTAAGCAGTTACTGGCACTTCTGATACTAAAATCTACAGACAAAGTTGCCTTCTGTATTAGGACATGTAGAGCCAGGTTTAATTTGATAGTATCTTCCTCTTGTCCTTGTAGCACCTCTGCAAGCCTTTCCTATTTTGACGTACCTCAGGTGGAAGTTTGGTATACTGTATTTTCTTCGCATCCCAAATATCAGTCTTACTTTGTATTCTATTAACCTGTTGTCTGTCAGACATGCCAGAGTCAGTTTTCCTTCTCACCAAGTCACTAACTAGTAATTCCTTAATAGTTTGCTACTCTCTTGTAGGTGGACTTCCAGCCACTTGGTGGCTGAATGCTTTCCTTGGTTCTTTGGAAGTATAATCCATTTCATGCTAAATGGGAAACTCCTAATCAGATGCTGTCTGTTTTTATCCAGTTCAACTTTTGAGTTGTCAGATCCAATTGGATCTGACCTTGGTGTATTTTCTAAAGCTGTATACTCTTTTGATGTATTCTAGGCAAAAATGCAATCCTTTGGGTCATATGTAGCTTGACTTTTACTTCATATGTAGAAAATACAGGTTGATGTCCCAGTTAGTGTTCTTGGGAAGGCATGTGAAGCAACTAATTGTACAAGGTTATAATGTTTATAAGATGCTTGATAGGATTCAAATGATTACTGCTGTGCATTACAGAACAATTTAAAATCAGTTGCATGAGACAAGCCAGTTAAGGTTGCCACCCATCCTGTTATCAGCAGGACATTCACGGGTTGTGCTGCCTCATAGGCTCATAGGTAGGTACTAGGCTATTCGCCCTAGGGCCTATATAAGCCTAGCCAAAAAGCCACCCTGACTTTCGCCACCCATTAAAATTATTTTCCTGTTCCCCTGTCGAGCAGAGCCACAGAGGTAATCCCTGGGGTGAATTTCCTATTTCCCATCCAATCATCAAGATTTTTCTTGAAGAGTGCTAATGAGAAGCTTTGTTTGATATAGATAGGTAGTTTGTTCTGGAGTATGGGAAGTCTCTGTGACAGGAATCTATCTCTCTAGCATGTTCTGTTTATTGTGGTGACAAGGTTTAGGTCCCTAGATCATGTGGCTCGGAGGGATTGGGATTTCTTTAAGTGGAGCATGTCCAACACCTCTGGGTTTGAAATAGCTTTGTATGTTAGGCAGAGATCTCCTCTGAGTATGCGACAGAGTAAAGCTGGAGTTTTTTGAGACGGGCTGCATTGGGCATCTGTTTGAGGCCGGTAATCCTCTTTGTGAGGTATTTCTGCGTCCTTTCCAGTTGTTGTAGATGTCTTGTGAGGTACATACCAAAAGGGACGTTGTACTCTATAATTGGTCTAATGAGTGACAAGTAGAGGGGAACAATGACCTCTTTTTTCCTGTCTGAGAAACCTTTTGTGATGAGGTGTGCCATGTAGAAGGATTTTCTGACTACTGTGGCGATGTGATTATCAAAGGAGAGGCTACTGTCCACTTGTTTCACAAGGTCTCTTATCACACTTTCAGCGTTAAGTAGACTACCACCTATGTGGTAGCTCATGGGTACAGAGTTTTTACCAAAGGGGATGACAGTGACTTTTTGGCATTGAGCTTGAGGCCATGGCTTTGACACCAGACATCTGTCTCAGTGAGGCCCTTTTGTAGGATGTCCACATCGTTAGGAGTTTCGATTTATGGCTCCTAGTTTGCAGTCATCTGCGAACTTCGTTAGCCAAAGACTTTCTATGTTAGCCTGTACTTCAGAAAAGTAGATACCAAACAGGAGAGGACCCAGGACTGAACCCTGTGGTACACCACTTGTCACTGGTCTGAAGTCGGATTTGGAGTCTGCTACTTTCACTGCCCGCTGTATAAAGCAGTGGGACTTTAAAAGTCCCACTTTTCAATCGTGCCAAATTGCTGTGGAAAAGCTGCAGATACCTCTGTTGTTTCCATGGCGATTTGGTTACGTCACCAATGGTGACAAACCTGGACCTGCAGGCACAGCTGTTCCCTGTTAGGTCTGGGTGTTGTAAATCGTGCAGTAATTGGCTGCAACTTGTGAAGGAGGTGGGGATTCAGCCAGGAAGAGCCCGACAAAGATCCCGGCTGTAAAGCGTTTTTTTTTTTTTTTATTATTAGGGCTTCTACAGCCACTAATAGAAAACTGGGGTTTATCATTTCAAATTTTTTTTTTTTATAACTATGACCGGCAAGAAAGCACTAAGCCAGCCATCAAGCCATCCCATACCTCTGAACTCTCCAGATTTTTGCAGAATGTCCAGACTTTTTTTGCCGCATATTTTTTGGTCTGTTCATCATAAAATTTGTGTTTTTCTGGCAAGTCATTGTGAAAATCTGAGGACTACTAAATAACATACATTTGAGTTTCAGACTTCAAATCCTTCAGAAAATGTATGTTAACACAAACCCTGTTACACAAGTAACTTTCTTAGCTTATAAGAGCAAAATTTAAAATATGTCCCTATTTTGGGCCTTTGTTCCCACATTTTATCAGACTTTGTCCAGATTTCTTGCACTAAGAGGTTGAGAGGTATGAATACCATCAAAGATGGGGTGTGGCTTCTACGTACCTTAAAAGTGAAAATGTGTATAACTTTATTTTTTTGGAGGGATAATATTGGTATCCTTAACTGCATCTCCTTCACCACTGCTGTGGTGATGTCATGGTAGGGAGTGTGTGTCATATTGGCCACACCCCCATGCCCCACTTTGGCCGAGTTAAAAGGTGGCAACCCTAAAGCCAATGGTAAGACCTGTGAATTTGATGGACAGTAGTCAAAATATGTTAAGCAGCTACATTGGCAACTAGCACGTTTGTGAAGTACTGTGTGATAGTGTTACATATTCATGAAGGCAAGCAAGTTCATTTGCATTATCCTGTGAACAGTCACAAAAACTTATTTTACCAGCTGTGAGCTTAATACAGTTAGGAGTGAATATCAATTGTCATGTTTCTTCATAAAGTAGTAGTTAATAATGTCTTAGTTGTGTCACTATGGCTAAGAGATGCAGTAGTAGAAATACTGCTGTGAGTATTTCAATGAAAGTTAAAAGGCACAGCATGTAAATTGCTTATTGTGTTCCTCAGATTATTGATTATACTTTTTAGAATTATCCTGATTTATTCACTGGTCTAGTCAGCCTAGCAGGAAAGTATCGCTGTTATGATTGAATACCAGAAGAGTATTGTATTTGTGATTTCCCTGAGGGAGCAGCAGTTATACATGCACAGGGATAAGTACTAATGCGATGTTGTCAATCTCACCTTTATTGTCATTGATGGGTCAGATCCAATCCATTGGATCCATCTTGGCCATTTCAAAAGCTCGAGGCCTTAATTTATCTTGTTAGTATCTTTTCAAGACAATTCCAGTTACTGATGCTCTGACATGTTGTATTCACCAGGGAAATAAATTTTGGTTGTCAAAAGATTTTTTTATGGTAAAATTGTATCTGATGATGTCCGTTTTCATTCTGTCCTCAGCTGCTGGGTTCGTATCTGACTCTGCCTTTACTTTAGCTCATGGCCACCAAAAAGCTCTCAAGCTCCTCCCTTACTCATAATGCACCAACCCCTAACATATCCCAGATCTCGTTTGCCACTTCGCAAATAAGACATGGTCGCCTTTCAGCTCTCGAGTTATTGTTGCAAAAATAAGTTTCTTTAAATTTCCTTCTTCTTAAATCATATATATTTAGGTATTTCCTCCCTTTTTCTTCTGCACAAGCTGTAATTTTTGCCTTTACCATAGTTGTTGTTTTACTCCCTTTATATAATTTATTTTATTTTACATTTGTTGACCGGTGGTGCAGCAGTAGCATTGTCACCTCACAGCAAGAGGTTCTCCCATTCGATTCTCAGCTGGAGCACCTTCTGTGTGGAGTCTGTATGTCCTCCCTGCGGTCGAGTGACGTTCAAAAGACATGCGTGAATGGGCGTGCCTTCATTGAACGTTGGGCTTCGAGCTGGCACCTCAGCACTGTAAAAATCTACTTCCAATCATTAGCGGACCAGAGTTCCGCTGTGGCGACCCATAACCGGGAAAAGCCGAAAGAAGAACATTTGTTGACTGGGATTGTCTGACTGAGCTGAAGAGCCCTTTTTCATCGGGGGTCTGAAGAGAAAACCGCCAACATATGATACAATTTTCATTACAAATTAGCATTAAACAGCAATGTTACAGAATTATTACAAAGCATTAAGTAGCAATACAATGTTATGCAGTTTCAATAATCAGGAGTATAGCAAAACTATTTCAAGATGTATAAATAGAAATGTCATTAAGATGAATATAGTTTTTGGGGTAAGTGGTTACAAAAACCCAGTTTTATCATAATGTAGTTGCATGAAGGCAAGACAATTACAATAGAATGTTTCTCTGAGGCAATTTGCTTAATATATTTTAGAAAACAGTAGAAAGAGTAGTCAAGGAAGATTAGAGAGAGCTAGTGAGAAAAGTGAGTTAATGGCATAAAATAGATTAAGGTATGAGAAGTAGGGGGTGTTTAAGGAGTGAGAGCGCAGTGGCAGGACCAGTGACTTTTAAAGTGCTCTTTGGTGGCTGTCTTAAATTGTTTAGAATGTGTAAAGGTCCTGATTTCTAGTGGGAGCCTATTCCAGGCAATAGTGGAGTGATAGCTGTACATGTTGCATCCAAATTTAGACTAGGGTTTGTAGATTTGTAGTAGGTCTTGGTTAGAGCTTTGGAGAGGTCTGAAGGGAGAATAATGGGGGATGAGAGGGGATAGTGCTGGGCAGTAGGTAGGCTGGTATAGGATAGAATGGATGATCTGGAGCTGAGAGAGAAAAAGCTGGTGGGGTAGGTGTTTTAGAGAGAGACAGTGATAGGATTTGTAGGTTTGTTGGTCAGCAAATCTAGCTACCTTGTTGTAGGTAGATTCGAGTTTGGTCAGGAGTGCTGAGTTAAAATTTGAGAATTTGAAAATTGTACATTAGACTGGGTAGAAGGTAAGTAGGCGAGAGAGTAATCTTGGCCTCAGAGGTAAGGAATTTCTTGTTACGATAAAGGAGCCCTAGTTTTGAATGAGTCTTTTCGATACAGTTATTAACATGCAAGTCAAATTTAAGCTGATCATCGATGGTTAGGCCTAAGAGCTTAGTGCTGGATTCTACCAGAATGGGAGTGTTAAGGGACTGTATGGGGAAGGAGAGTTTAATATTGTTGAACTTTTTAGGGTAGGAAGAGTAACAGCTTTGTTTTTCTAGGGTTAAGGATGAGCTGATTGTTGGAGAGCCATGTTTCAACTAAGTTAAAGGATGCCTAAGTAGCTGAGAAGAGCTTAGTGGGAGAGTTGGCTGTGGTGATGACTGTAGAGTCATCTGCGTATTGCACTAAAGATGACTGAGGACAGGAAGTATAGAGCTGATTAGTAAATATATTAAAAAGTAAAGGCCCTAGGATAGACCCTTGAGGTACACCCATTTTTACAGGGAGAGGAGGAGAGAGTGCAGAGTGCCATCTCACTGATTGAGATCCATCAGTGAGGTAGTTGGAGAACCATGCAACAGTATCAGAGGAGAAGTTGAGGTTATGCAGTTTGTGCAGCAGAAGAGAGTGTGAGACAGTGTCAAAAGCTTTTGAGAGGTCCAAGAATAGGCAAGAAATAAGTTTATGGTCGTCCATGGGTATAAAGACAGTGTTGAGGAAGGATAATAGAGCTGTAGTGGTGCTATGTTTGGCTCTGATGCCATGTTGAGTGGGTGTAAGCAGATTTTCCTGTATTAGTTACTCCATAACTTGTTTATGAATACATTTTTCTAGTACTTTAGAGAGAGGGGAGAGGATAGCGATAGGTCTAAAGTTGGAGATATCAGAGGAGTTTACCTCCTTTGTGTATAGGTAGAGTGTAGCACTGTTTCCAGATGGAAGGGACTTTAGATTCAGAGACAGAGCAATTGATTAGGATAGATACAGGGAGAGCAAGAGAGTCAGCTGCTAGTAGAAGAAAAGTGGGAAGAATATTGTCAGCTGATGCTGAGCATGGTTTCAATTTAGAGAGTAGAGTTTTGATGTCGCTAGTACGTACAGGTTTGAGAAGATAGTATTAGGAGTAGGTTCAGAAAAGTTGGAGATGTTAGTAGTAGAGGAGTTTGGGTTTAGGGTTCAGTAGCTTAGATACTGAATCGATAAAATAGGTATTGAAGATAGTGGCATTTTCTTCAGATGTCTTGTGTGAGCATAGATTGAGGGAGCTAAGATTACCGAGATGTAATATTTGGTTAATAGAGTTACAGATTTTTTTAGGATTATATTTTAGGGCTGTGTGAGGTTTGTTATAGAAGTCCTTTTTATCTTTGTGTTTGTTGTCAGATTTCTGAGTTCTTTATATTTTTGCAAGTCTGTAGAGTGCTTAGTTTGTGGCCATTTTTTCCATAATTTGTCTCTAGTTATCATAAGGGTATGAGTGGCTTTTGAAAGCCATGGAGATATGGTGGACTTAATTCGGACTTTGCGAGGGGGAGCAAGTGAGTTTAAGATGCTAAGGAAGGTGATGTTGAAAGCTAGGACTGCTTCTAGTGGGAGTTGGGTAAGGAATTTCCAGTTTACTTTAGAGAGGAGGGCATTAAAGGTTTTTGGATGAAAGTTAGAGTTTGCGACAAGTGATAAATCTAGGAGGTTTTGAAAAGTGGGGAGTGAACCTAAGCTCTTTTATAGGGGAGTGATTGTTCAGGGTGTTTGGTAGGGTTATGATATTTGGAAAGATTAGATGCAAATACCAAGTCAGGAAGAGTACTAGATGTGTGAGAATTGTTTGTATGGGTAGGTTGGGAGGTTAGCTGTAAAGCCATATAAATTAATATGAGTGTTCGAGTTTGGATTACTGAGAGTTAGCCATTTAATGTTGACATCCCCAAGAAGGATAGTTTCATTGGGGATGTGTTGAGAAAAGTATGAAATAATGTTTTCAAGCAGAGAAATGTTGTCTTCTGGAGGAATATAGATGGCTGCTAAAGTGATAGTGGTGTGGTCATTGATTTTAAATTTAGTTGTAAGTAGTTCAGCAGGAGAAAAGGATGGGGATAGGTTTCATAATACTTGTAATGGTGAGGTGGTTGGAGTAGAGGATAGCTACGCCACCCCCTTTTCTCTTTTGGCGATCTATGCCGAGTATATTATAACCAGGGGGGAGAATGTCTTTATCAGAGGTTTGGGGTTTTAGCCAAGTCTCTGTTAGGGTGATGACATCAGGGGTGTGGAAGGCTATCCAGGCATGGATTTCACTAATTTTGTTTCGAATACTACGGGCATTCATAGAGTAAAAGGACATATGTTTGTTTGGAGAGGATGAGTTTATTAAGTAGGAAGAGGCAGGGCTATGCATGGTGGGGTGATGGATGGGCCCAGGATTTGGATGTATGTGTCCTGATAGAAGCAGGGCTACATGAAGTTGCTAAAATTTGAATTAAATGGGTTCTAAGTCAAGTGCTTAGTCTTGGTTTTAGATGCTAGAGAGTGAGGGGGAGGAAGTTTGATTTTAGGCAGAGGGATGTTCATGGAGAAGATAGAGGAGGAGATTGTAATAGAGTACTGCAGAGATGAGAAACAGTTAGTATGGGGATTAGTGAGATCTCTGTGGACAGGTGGTAATGGAGTAGTACAAGATGTAAGAATGAGAAGAAGTAATGGAGGCAAGAGGAAAATGGACAGGGTTGCAAAAGCCATGGCCTAAGGTGGGGAAGTAGGATTGGGATGGAGTGAGGAGTGGGTAAGGTACTAGGGAAAGTAAGTTGTTGGACTTGTTAGAGAGCTGAAGTAAAATTTATGTAAAACAGCCTGTAGGGGAGAGTAGGAGATATGTAGGAAGAAGGAGGGTTTGCAGCAGACTAAACTATAAAGCGATAAGTAGGGGAATTTTAAGGTGTTTAAAATATTTTATCAGACAGGAAGGGGTGGAGTTAGGGGTTGAAGAGATTAGGTGGTTAGGTATAAAGGAAATGATATAGAGGTGGGTGGGAATGGGGGTGGGAGGTGAGTGATGTTAGCCCGAGCATAGTGGGAGGATGGGCCAGGAAATGGCAATCACCACAAGAAACAATCAGCAGGCCAGGAGGGAAAAACAGTAAGGAGCACACAGTGAGAGTCAGCAGGTAAGTAGAAGAGGTGGGGAGGTGTAGACAGAGAAGGAAGAGATGTTATAGCGAGGTATACACAGGTATTTGCAGTAAGATAAAAACAGTTAAAAGGAAACTACAAACTGAAAAACAAAGAGTATAGCTAACTAAGAGAGAGTTGACACTAGGGTAGTGACTAACTTATAGATGGCAAAGAGAGACAGAGGCAAGGTTTCTAAACAGGTGAGTATGGGGGGCTCTCAGTGGTATGCAGGTATCCTGTACAGTAGACAAAGTAAAGACTAATTTGTGGTATGAGCTTAGAACATACTTTTAGTGTAAACTGGCTATACAGTAGAGTACAGGTGTAATTCCAGGAGTTGGAGCAGTATCAGTAAAGGTAGACGCAGTCTTAAGGGAAGACACTTTGCTTTTAAAACCTAGGGAAAGCAGGAGGGGAGAGTGTGTGTTGAATATAAAAGCTATGGGAAAAAAAACAAAAACAACAGAGGTACTATACACACAACTACTGATAACAGCTAGAGAGGAGTTAGTTGAGATAAAATATGAAAAATACAGAAGTAAATAAAATAAAGTACATATGATATTAAACCAAGGCTCAGGATTACAACGAGGCAACCAGGCCTTTGGCTGAAAAATTCAAACAGCATATATTCTACAAACAGAAGGATTTATCCAAGTAACAACAAGTCCAGTCTGTGTGAAATTCACAACTCACAGTTCATTTATTTGAGTGACATAAAAACGGTAAGCGCTTTCGCTAGATAGCTTCCCCAGACCTTCAAGAACAAACACACCTTTCCTTTCCTTATAGACTACCTTTAAATATTTCAAAATGTGTCATTACCAGTCAGAACACTTCTTACATGGTCATGTGTCTAATTTAAATATTTATACAAAAATAAAAGCAAAAGTAAAAATGTAGAAGTAAAATGATAAAAGCACAGCAGCAATTTGCTCAATATAAAATGTATAAAAGTTATACAGCACAAATATAACGCATATAACATGCACTAATTTATACAGAAATAAAATAATAAATGCACAGCAACAGCTTGCTCAAAACACAATTCAAGAACAAAATTCAAGAATATAGTTCAAAATATGTAAGGGTTATGCAGCATAGTTATAACACATATAACCTGCATTGATTTATAATATAGCCATAATACAACCATAGAAGTCAGAAATCAAATAATGTGAGTTTCTGACTTCACTTTTTCGTCTTCCTATTCTTTAGGTAAGGTTTAATAGAGGCTCTTTATTGAGACCTCTTCCTTTGTCTGCTCTAAAGGCTGTTATCCATTGTGCCTCTCTATTTTCAGTAAAATTTCTAATGTCACCTTCTCTAATACTTGGTACAATAACCTCTATAACTCTGAATTTAAATTTGTGTGTCTCCCCTTCTTGCATAACATGTTTGGACAGAGCATTATGCTCACTTTTAGTACGAATATTATAAAGATGTTCCCTTATACGATCTTTAAAAACTCTGTTGGTTTTACCAACATAGAATGAGTGGCAACACTGGCAGTCTGCTAAGTAGACCACATGAGATGTCCAGCAAGTAGCTGCTGAAGTAAATATGAATTCTTGGCCTGTATCTGGATGCACAAATTTATTACTGGTATTAATATATGAACAAAATTTACATTTACCACAGGGCTGAGTACTGTATTCTTTATCTTTGTGTTTCTGCATTTTTCCATGACAAAGCAGTCTTTTTAAATTCTTATTTTTATGCAAGAAACTGGGTTTTGTGCCTAGCATACTATTTATATCAGAGTCTCCTGTAAGTATGGACCAATTCTTCATAAACACTTCTCTCCGCTCTTTGTTATCACATGTATAAAACAAAGGAATTTTCAGTTGTTTATTTACTGAGGTATTGACAGACTCTACAGTGTTTTTCTGTTGCGGTCCATAGTATGGTTGGGCCCTACTATCCCTAAGACTAGTGACATCACTTAAATTTCTCTTGATTTCGTTGGTGTGATAGCCCCTCTTTGTCAGCCTCTTTTCTAAACCAACAATTTCATTCGTGAAGCCTTCTTCTGTGGGGTTCAGCCTTGAGGCTGTCATCCCTTGTCCTTTTATTAAGTTTCTAAAGACATTGTTTGGGTGCATACTTGGTCTAGATAATAAAGAATTCCTATGACAGGGTTTTCTAAATACCTCTGTATTTATAGAACCATTATGTAGTCTCTCTATATATAGATCGAGGTATTCCACTCTTTTACTAGATGAGGCCATGGTAAATCTTAGATATTCAGTAAAGGTGTTAATCTGATTCTTAAAAATTAGTAACTGTGCCTGAGTTCCTGTCCAAATTAGGAAGAGGTCGTCCACGAAACGACGGTAAAACATAACATATTGCATATACATATCATTCTTAAAAAGGACAGTGTGTTCCCAGTGTGCTAAAAACATGTTGGCGTAGCTATTGGCACATGACGTGCCCATAGCTATGCCATCACACTGGGCATACATGTCCCCGTCATAGGTGAAGATGTTATTCTCGAGTATAATCTCGAGGAAATGACATACAAGATCTGTTTGCATCAAACTATAGTCGCTATTCATAACCAGATATTCATGTATATATTTTATGCCCAACTCATTTGATATGATAGTAAATAGTGATTGGACGTCTAATGTGACAAAGATGGTTTCTCCTAGAGTACTCTCTAAATTCGTATTCTCATATAAATCAATGAAAAATTGTGTAGTGACTCTTAAAACTATTTTATTTTTATCAGTTACTGGGCATAGATGTTTTTCTACAAACAGAGTGGCTCTGTAGCCCATCCTGCGCCTGCCACTATAGGTCTCATTGGAGGTTTTTTGCTATGTTTGTGTACTTTAGGTAAGCCCTGTATTATTGGGATCAAAGGATTCTTAACTCTTAAATATTTATAAAGTTCTCCATTAATAACACCACTTCTTAAATCATCCAGTAAAGTGGCAGAAATAGAGTCCATCACTTGCTGAACGTAATCTATAGGTACTAACTTGTAAAACTTTTCATCACTTAGCATTTCTCTCATGAGTGCAATATATTGTTTTGTGTCTAAAATGACAATTGGACCGCCTTTATCAGCTGGTCTGATAGTGATTTCTGAGTTACTTTGTAGCCTTTTGAGTGCTTCTCTCTCTCTATAATTCAGATTGGTCTTATTTTTAATTGCTTTTGATTTCTTTTTATTACCATAGAACTTGTATAGTTCTTCTTCTGTTAACTTAAAATATGCATCCACCAAAGGGTGGTTGTTAGGGACATATGTACTCAGTTTCTTGTACATCATCCTATGCACATTAGAGTCACTTCTAAAATCTAAACGCAGCATAACATTTCTGAAAAATATTTTTAAGTCTAAAATGGTGTCAGCTAAGGTACTGTCATGACTTGGAATGAAATTTAAACCTTTTTCAAGGACATTAATCTCATCATCAATTAATTTATAGCTGGAGATGTTCCAAATCAGTGACTCTGCATTCTGCCCCACATTTTCTTGATTGTTTGGTTGGCATTCCTGTCTCCAGAAACTTTCCTTTTCTGACTGCCTCGGCTCATTGACCTGGGCTTCCTCATACCACTGTCTGTATTGATAGGCAGGGGAAAAAGGGGGACATTATTGAGTGATCCTTCAGTATTCTCATTTACATTCACTGTGGTGGTCTTAGGTCTAACTACCATTTCTTGCTCATTTAATAAAGCATTATTTACTTTTACTACAGGATATAAATTCCTGTTACGGATATTATCATTCACGTTATCATTTCTATCAGCATTACTTTCAATACCAATACATTCATTGACAACAACAGAACATGCATTTATGTTGGGTATAGCAGCTTCACTAGGCCCCTTGTTCATTTGTACAACTGCTGTATCAGTAACATCATGTGTACTATCCTGATACTCTGAACGTGGCCTATTCTTGGGCCACATAAAGAGATGTCCATTTTTAAAATCTGTCAAGTCTCTAGTGATTTTAATCTTTTTCTGCTCTATTATTTTACATTCATATACAGCTACGCTGTCCAACATGTTTTCAATTAAAGGATTAGCAACAGTCTCAGAATATTTACTAAAAATGTCTTTCTGTTTGTCTTGTAAATACTCTTTCAGCCTCTCCTCTTCAGGTTGGAAGAAATCAATTAACAGTCTCATATAACTTGCGCTTACCTCTAAGTTGATTTTTTGCCAGCGTGCAAGTAATTCAGGATATTGTGATCCCTGCGCTGGCATATTAAACACTCATAGTCCACGAGGAACAATTTTCCTTGCTAGACAAGTTTCAAAATGATGGCGTTGTGCTTGTAAACGTTTTAATTTAAAAAAGTCTTGTTCCAGCCCTTCGACTACCTGTTGTAGCTGTTCAGCCTCTTCTCCCATGCCTGTAAATTCCACGTCTCCAGGAGTGACATCAAATTGGAGTAGGAGATTCCTTTCCTTCTGGATATATTGTGCAAGTCTTTCAGAAACATTTTTGTTTATGTCAGAGTAATTTTTACGATTATAAGCAAGGTCAATACCATCATTCTGTGATGCTGCCATGTCCCCATGAAGTGTAGTTATGAATAAGAGTAGTAGCAAACAACAAAATGGACTATACTGCATGTGTCTTTCGGCTTTTCCCAGTTAGGGGTCGCCACAGCGGAATGCCAATCTGCTGATGATTGGCAGTTGATTTTTATGTGCCGAGTTGCCAGCCCTGACGGACAACCTTCAACGAAGGTACACCCATTCACGCATATCTCCACGCAGAAGACGCTCTAGCTGAGAATCTAACCGGGCAGCGTCTTACTGTGAGGTGACAATGCTACCGCAGCACCGCCACCGCTGTTAACAAAATGGACTATACTCCATGGATTAAATGCCTCGTTGATAAAATTCAGCAAGAAAATCAAACCAAGACTCAGGATTACAACGAGGTAACCAGGCCTTTGGCTGAAAAATTCAAACCGCATATATTCTTCAAACAGAAGGATTTATCCAAGTAACAAGTCCAGTCTGTGTAAAATTCACAACTCACAGTCCATTTATTTGAGTGACATAAAAACAGTAAGCACTTTCGCTAGATAGCTTCCTCAGACCTTCAAGAACAAACACACCTTTCCTTTCCTTATATACTACCTTCAAATATTTAAAAACTTTACAGATTAGAGCAGTAACAATGTGAGACAAACGTTCAGTAACTTACTTTTGCTATAACATGTGACTAATCAGTGTTATCCCTCCGTAGTTACTGCAGTTCTGCACATCACCCTTATCAAAGCCATGACTTCGCAAATATTTGAAAAGGTGCTTACCAAAGTCCATCAAATAAGTTGCAACAGCATACAAAGCTCTTCCAGGTGAAGTAAATGCAGTTTAAATGCTAAGTACAAGTGAAAGGTTGTTTACATCAGTAATATTAGGGACCTGCACACCACTGACATGAAGCCACAGACTAGTAGGAAGAGGAAAACAAAATGGCACAGAAACACTAACAGTTTAAAAATGCCCCAATGGATTAAGAATGAGAGAGAGAGTGGGATGTAGGGAAATGCAGTATATGCAGAATGTGATAGGAAGGTAGAGGGGGATGCAGGAAAATGTGGCGTATGCAGAATGTGATAGGAAGGTAGAGGGGAGTGCAGGGAAATGTAGTACATGCAGAGTGAGATAGACAGGTGAGTAAAGGGGTATTCTGGGACAGGAAACTGCAGTCACCACAAGAAACAGTCAGTAGGCCAGGAGGGAAAACAGTAAAGAGCACACAGTGAGAGTCAGCAGGTAAGTAGAAGAGGTGGGGAGGTCTAGACAGAGAAGGAAGAAATGTTAAAACTAGGTATACACAGGTATTTGCAGTAAGATAAAAACAGTTAAAAGGAAACCACAATCAGAAAAACAAAAAGAATATAGCTAACTAAGACAGTTGACACTAGGGTAGTGACTAACTTAGAGGCAAGGTTTCTAAACAGGTGAGGATGGGGGGGGGTCTCAGTGGTATGCAGGTATCCTGTACAGTAGACAAAGTAAGACTAATTTTTGTGGTATGAGCTTAGAACATACTTTTAGTGTAAACTGGCTATACAATAGAGCACAGGCGTAATTCCAGGAGTTGGAGAAGTATCAGTAAAGGTAGATGCAGTCTTGAGGGAAGACACTTTGCTTTTAAAACCGAAGTCCCACAAATAAGTTGCAACAGCATAAAAAGCTCTTCCAGGTGAAGTAAATGCAGTTTAAATGCTGAGTAAGTGAAAAGCTGTTTATATCAGTAATACCATTGTTGGTATTTCTTTCTCTCTTTCATACTTAATTTTTTTTTTCTTTTCTGCATAACTTTTTTGCTTTAGTTAGAATGTCAGAAAAAAGGCCCTTTGGGGTTCAAAAAATTTGAAGTGTGGGCACAAGTAGCCTTTATCAGATGCTAATTTCCTGTGCGTTTACTGTTTAGGCCAAGATCACACAAGGATTGAATGCAGCATATGCCAAAATTTTAATCCACAGGCTATTGCTGATCATAAAAATAAACCTGTACTGAAAGGGTTGCTTCCAACACCCTTTTCTGAGGCTATTACTGGAGCTCAACCCTCCAAATCTAAAGCTAAGGAGATTGTCTTAAAATCTCCTACACCATCAGGATCTTCGACTCCTTCTAAGGAGCTACCCAAGAAGAAGCAGAAGTTGGAACCGAAGACTTCCTCGACGGTTTTGGTGCCGGATCCCAAAACTTCCTCTTTGGCTCCCAGCACCTTGGATTTGACACCTTTACCTAGGACTAGGTACTCTCCCTCTGTACACCAAGTACCTTCCAGAGTCCCTTCTCCATTTTTGGAACACCGACATTCCAAGTCCCCATCCTTGGCTTCGTCTCGAACTTCCAGAAGTCTTAACAGAAGCCGATGTGGACAGGTTGATGATGAGATTTCTCTTGGTGCAGATTCAGATGGAAGTTGTCCCAGCTCCTACCCTTGTGGGTCAGGAAGTCCATCCTTCTATCACTCCACTGATGACAACTACTTCTCTGATCCGAACCATTGTTTCAGGGCCCCTGGATTCGAATCTTCTGGGTCCATCTGGTTCAGATCTGAAGATAATTTTACCTTTGGATTCAAAGCTGTCTCTGAGTGCAATGGCTGCAATGTCCTTTGAGCCAGATGACCCTCACAGCCAAAGCCGGCCTTTTGGATCCAAGGTGTAGCAGTTGACTCCAGAGTTTTCTGAGCCATCTCTACCCCTCGGAGCATTGCCCTGGACAGCTCATCTCCGGCTTCTGCTCTGGCAGATTGCCTTCGGGGCAGAGGGAACCAATGGGCCAGAAGCCTGGCTTCTCAGCTCCGTTATCTTCCTTCTCTCTCTAAAGCATTCTGCCTTTCAGGTGGTGAAGAGGGTTTTCTCTGCTTTGGCAGAGCGGACAGATCTACCCCCTCGGATGTTCCTTCTGGATCTTCAAGATGTCTCTGTGCCTTGGGCCACATCTTTCTACTCCACAGGGGCAGCTAGCCCAAAGTCTACTGACCACCCAGCAGGGTTTCACTATCTTTTCCGATACTTCATCTGAGCATCCCACCGAGGAAGTCCCTAGGAAGAGGGAAGTACAAGAGGAGGCACTTGGACTCCCCTGAGGACTCAGTTTCCTTGGATACTGATTTTGATGAAGGGGAGGAGGTCCCTTGATCACCTCCTGAAGATGTCTCATTTGGAGTCATTCTTGAGATCCTTAGAGAGGTGGCTGGTCCTTCGATAATCCCTCCTCAGAGGAGTCAGTATTTCTGGAAGCCTTTGGAGCTGGCCTGTCTACCTCCTGGTTTACCCCCCCAGATGAGCTAATTGACGTGATCTCTAGGCAGGAGAAGTAGCCTGACTCAGTTGAGCCAATCTCCAAGTGGCTGGATTGGATTCTGGCTTTGCCTGTGGGTAGGGAATTCTGGAGTAAGAGGGTGCCCATACATGCTATGGTCATGGCGGCAGCCACCAAGAAGGAACTTGCTAAAAAGAGTTCCTCTTTCCATTCCACTAACAAGGAATCTAGGGCATTGGAAAGATTTGGGAAGCATGTGTATGCCTCAGCGACCTTTGCTGTTAGGTCACTGAACTACTTGGCACATGTTCCGAGACTACAAAAGGATTTTATCAAGGAACTTTCAAAATCCCTTTCAGGGACCACAGCTGAGGCCTCGATCTTCTGTGCTTTCACAGTTGGCTACCCTTCAGTCTGTTTTAAATTCTTCCAAGAGGCTTATCTCGCATACAGCTGAAGGTGCCTCAAGGGTGCCAAGTTCAGGCATTTCCATCAGGAGGCATACTTAGATGGACTTATGTGATTTTCTGGAGCCCTTCAAGTCCTCGTTTGTCACTGCTACATTTGACAGCAGTTTGTTGTTTGGCCTAAAATTGAAGGACACACTCTCCAGGTGTGAAAAAAAGATGGAAAGACCCTCTCTGCAGTGGGCGTACCTTTTTCGACCCCTCAAAGATCCTTTTTTTAGAAATCAAGGTGGTAGAAAAATGCAGATCAGGAATTCCCGGGATCCTTTCCAAGAACCGTGTGGAAATAGTTCCCTCCGGGTCAGAGGGGGGACTCAAATGGATGATGCCATCCAAACAGCAGTGGAGGCCCACAGAACCAAGAATCCATACATTCTTTCTCTGATAGACCTTATCAGTGCTCCTGAAAGAAGGCCCAGTTGTCCCCCTCTGGAGGCAATTGGGGGTTGATTATCCCTGCACCAGAGAGCCTGGGTAGACATAAAAGATACTTGTATGCAGAGGATTATTTCCAGAGGTTATGTAACTCACTTTCCCCCTCCCAACTCTTTATGCAAATTTCCTGAAGCTCCACCCACTCAGAGGAAAGTAGCAGCAGTAGAAATACTAAAGCTGCTAGAAAAAAGTAATCCAAGAAGCCCCTCCAGACCAGATAGAGTCTGGAACTTACTCAAGTTTCTTTTTAGTGCCAAAGAAAACGGGGGACTTCAGACCAATTTTGGATCTCAACAACTTGAACAAGTCAGTTCGACACACAAAGTTTTGCATGGTCATGGTTCAGTCCATTCAGTCCTTTATGGCAAGGACAACTTGGTGTGCTTGATAGACCTTCAGGATGCGTACTATCACATCAAAATGAACAGACAATGCAGAAGGTAATATATGGCTCTAGGTGATTCAGTCATGTTGACTAATGTCGCCAAAAAATGGGCATGAGTATTTACCGGTGATAAGTGGGTTGAAGCTCGGCCTACTCTGACCCACGCCAGGGACCCTTGCTAGTGGTGGGAGGGGTATATGTGCCCCTATTGGCCAGTGCGTGCCCACCATAAAGCCCAGCAGCCCTGGGTCAATAAGCCATTGGCTGGCCGGTGTCTAGTTACCCAGCCTGGGTTACCTGGGATTTGAGTGAAAGCTGGACGTAAAACCAACCAACCTGCCAAACATGAACTGAGAATTGCTACGTGTAATGTAGATTCACTGACCGGATGCAGCTTGGAAGTGGATGATATGATGATACAGAGGAGGCTGGACATCCTATGTATCCAAGAAATGAGATGGAAGGGGAGTGCAGCAAAGCCACTTGGCTTGGGATCCAGACTCTAGTACTCAGTTGGGGAAAGGCTAGAAATGGTGTAGGAATTGTGAGAGAGAAGCTTCAGAAAGCAGTGAAGGATATCATCAGAATTAATGACAAACTCATGGCAATCGGACTCCAGTGTAATGATGGGGCAGTATCCATAATTTCAGCCTATGCCCCACAGCAGGGTTGTGATAGTGAGAAAAAGAGTACATTCAGACAGCAGTTGCAGGACCGACTAGATAAAGCAGGACAACATGAATTGGTGTTGGTAATGGGTGACTTGAATGCACATATCGGAACAGACAGAACAGGATATGAGGACTGTCTTGGTCCACATGGGTGGGGCAACAGGAATAAAGAAGGAGAAGCCATTCTAGACTTCTGTCTGGCAAATGGCTTGATAGTAGCCACCACATGGTTCAGAAAGAGCGTGTCACAAAATCACATACAAGAGTAGCCAACATGCAACTCAGGTAGACTTCCTCCTGGTAAGGAAAAGGCACTGGAGTAGAATCCATGGTTGCAAAGTCATACCCAGTGAAACAGTCGGCCCACACCATAAACCACTAGTTGCCACAATCAGTTGTAAGCAGTTGTAAGAGAAGGCTCTAAGGTCAACAGAAACCAGACTGAAGACCTGGAAGTTGACTGGAGAGAAAGTACAGCAGTTCAAGGAATTATTCATGGCTGTAGCACCCCAAGAGGAGGAGGAAATAGGCTGAGTTGAAAAAGAGTGGCAGCACCTAAAAACAGCTTGTGTTAGGACTACAGAAATGATATGCGACCAAGCCAGGTATGGAAATAAGCTACATAAGGAAAGCTAGTGGTGAAATGCAGAAGTCCAGGAAGTCATCAAAGGAAAGGAGGAGTGCAGGAAGAAGTGGGAGCTAGAAAAGACTGACTGGGCTAGGAATGGCTACTGGTTGGCTAACAAAGAAGCTAAGAAAGAAGTTGCAGTTGCGAAAAATAGGGCATCAGAGGCACTCCACCAACTTCTGGAAAGTGACCCAGTAAGGGGCACAAAGAAACTATATCAGGTTGGAAGGCAAAGACAGAAAGATAAAGAATATAGTCAGACACCCTTCATAAGGGATGCCAGCAACAGCCTGCTCACCAGTCCACAGGACAACAAAGGCAGATGGAAGGAGCATTTCCAGCAGCTTCTGAAAGAAGAAAACCCCACAGAAGCTGCACTGCCCCAGAAACAGCCTACAATGAGAGAAGAGGAGCCCACCTTAGAAGAAGTAAGAGCAGCACTAAGGAAGATGAAGTCAGGGAAATCAGCAGACTCAGATGAGGTCACAGCAGATATGATAAAGATGCTGTGAGATAGGGGAGAAATGTCTCCTGAGGGTACTAATAGCATTGTGGAGAGAAATGTGTATCCCAGATGATTGGAGAATAAGCATACTTGTGCCAGTGTACAAGAACAAAGGGGACATCCACAACTGTGGGCAGTACAGAGGCATCAAACTCCTACCACATTGCATGAAAGTTCAGAGAGGGTGATTGATAAACTGATATGCAGAGTAGTAGAATGTAAGATGGGAGATGAGCAGTATGGATTCAGATCAGGATGCAGCATAATTGACCTGATGTTTGCATTGAGATAGAAACTTGAGAAGAAGTTAAAGATGAGGAGAGAGTCCAACTGGGCATTCCTAGACTTGGAGAAAGCATATGACAAGGTCCCAAGAAAGATGATCTGGGCAGTACTGCGATGGTTCTGAAGTCCCAGAAACATTGGTAGAATTAGTGCAGCCTAGGTACAAGGACCCAGTGGCTCAAGTACGAACAGTGTTTGGCCTCACAGAGGGGTTCTCAGTGGAAGTGGGTGTACACCAGGGTTCAGCTCTGAGCCCACTGCTGTTCATACTGGTGATGGACTACATTAGCAAACAGGTTGGAGGGGACAGATCAACAAAGCTGCTGTATGCAGATGATGTGGCAATACAGACAGACTCTGAGCTAGAACTTCAGCAAAGGATAGGAGAATGGAATGCAAATCTGAAGGCACATGGAATGAAACTAAGCACAGATAAGACGGTGGTAATGGCAGCAAATTGGGGAAATCAGAAGAAGCTGAGAATAGTGATAGAAGGGAAGATAGTGGAACAGGTAAATAGCTTCAAGTCTCTGGGAGGGGTGGTTGAGGAGAAGAGTACTTTGAATGAAGAGGTCAAAGCTAGAATCAGAGGGGCTGCAGCCAACTGGCATAGAGTATCAGACATAGTCTATGACAGAAGAATGCCAAAGAAGTTGAAAAGTAAGGTGTACAAGACAGTGGTGCAACCACTACTACTGTATGGTACAGAAACCTAGGCAGTAAAGGCAGAACAGTTGAAGAAGCTAGAGGTGATGGAAATGAAGTGCCAGAGAAAGGTGGTAGGATGCACACTGTGGGACAGATGAAGAAATGAGGATATAAGAGCAGAAGCCAAAGGAGCTCCAATTGCAGAAATGATCAAAGAGAACAGATTATGGTGGTTTGGGCACGTGTAGAAAAGCAGAAGACAATCTGGTGAGGAAGATGTGGGACAGATAGCAAGAAGGTAAGAGGAAGCAAGGACATCCAGCAAAGAGGTGGATGGATTGTGTGAAAAAAAGATTTGTGGCAGTCAAGCATGATTGTTGAAGAAGGCAGGAGTGTGGCACTGAATCGAGAGAGTTGGCGACAGTTAACACGATACCCCAACCCCATGTAGAAAAACATGAGAAAAGGGGGGTGATGATGAATCCAGAAGGTATTTACACTTCTGGCTGGGAGACGGTCACTACGAGTTCAGAGCACTATTCTTTGACCTCACCACGACCCCCAGGGTGTTCACCAAATGCATGAAAGTTGTAACAGCTCACTTGAAACTGCAGGGATTCTGAATGTTTCCATACGCCCCGACCAAGCATCTACTAATAAGAGCAAGGGATCAGGTATTTCAGACTTGTTCTAATCTGGGGATGAACATAAATTAGAACAAGTCTCAGTTACAACTGTCTTAAACATTGGAATTCATAGGAGTGGTGTTCAGCACATTATCTGTAACAGCTTCTCTTCCTCTGTCAAGAGTGCAAATGATCAGATTCCAGGTCAGGAAAATAATTCACAGTACCAAAATTTCAAGTCAGTTGATTCTACAAACTTTGGGGTCAATGTCAGCAGCCATAATTTTAGTTCCTCTAGCAAGATTTCATGTGAGAAATCTTCAGTGGATGCTAGCAGTACAGTGGTCGATTGTTTATCAGTGCATGTCAGCACAAATAATCACTCAATCATGCAAGAGATACCTCTGGTGGTGGATTCAATCAGATCAGGTTCTTCAAGAATGTCCTTTCATCCTCCCTCAGCCGAGTGCTGTAGTGACTACGGAGGCTTCCCAGATTGGGTGGGGGAGTCACTTCCTAGGGAAAACAGTCCAAGGCACTTGATCCCCCGAAGAGGCCAACGCCCATATCAATGTCCTGGAAATGAGAGCAGTGCTCTTAGCATTGCAAGCATTTCAGAACTATATCCATCTTGAGACAGTTGCGATCTGGACAGACAACATGTCAGTAGTTTGGTAAATCAACAAGCAAGGGGGAACCAGTGTCGAGAAGCCCTCAAAGTGTGGCAATAGGTGATTTCTTCCAACTGCTTTCTGATTGCAGCACACATTTTGGGAAATCCAGCGTGATAGCAGACAAACCAAGCAGGTCCATTCTACTACCTCATGAGTGGTCTCTCAAAAGGAAAGTGACAGATATGATTTTCTGTCAATGGGGCCAGCCATGCTGCAATCTTTTTACATCTCCCTGAAACAAGTGCAGCAGCTTCTTTGCCCTGATCCTTCCACCGGGGGAATCACCAAGGGATGCTCTACTCCATGATTGTCCCCTGCAGTATTTTCTATGCATAAAACCCAACCCCCCCCCCGCCCTCAATTGCCAAATTTCTACAGAAAGCTGCCTGGTTAAAGAGCAAAGTCATCCTCATTGCACCTTACTGGCCTCGACAGATTTTGTTCCCCTTCCCTTGGCCTCATCTACTTTACCCACCTTGGATTCAGGATCCGATTCCAGACCTCCTGTCTCAGCCGACAGGCATGATTAATCCAGAGATCTCAAACCTCAAGCTAACAGTGTGGTTTGTCCAATTCCTTTCAATAGCCAGACAACCAATGCCCTCTTTTCCTGTCTTTCACATACTTTTTATGTTCCCATAAGGATTCTACAAGAAAACTTTACAGAAGTAAAAAGAAAAGTCTCATTTTTTGGGCACTGCAGAAACACATTGACCCTTTCTCAGCTCCTGTGCAAAGTGTTCTTGAGTTTTTGGCAACAATTTCTAATGAGGGAGCCAGTTCCTAAACAATTAGATTTTAATTAGCAACAATCTATAATTTTCATATTGGATTTGAGAATTTTCTCTTGGCTTCATCTAAGCTTTGTAAAGCTTTTTTTTTAAAGGTACCCTCTTGCTCAGGCCTCCATATAAAGATTCTACTCCACCATGGGATTTAAATTTGATACTGCAGGCCCTAATTCATTCTCCCTTCCTCCTAACTGGAACGTCCACAGAGGTTCCTCACTAAAAGAATACAGGGCGTTAAGTAATATGTCCTATGCAGACTGCCTCAAGGCCCTATCACTGTATTCTGTCTCCTACAGGTTTTTGAGGGGAGATCTATGCTAGACATACAGTGCATTGTCAGACCCCACTCTGATGAACCTCCTGCATATCTACAAAACAAACAGTAGCAGAATTACCTGTTCTAAAGACTTAAACATTGCCTGTGATATAGATATGACCTACTGGAGAGAGAGGTATGCATCCCAGAGACGACTACATCTATGGAACAGGCTCCCCATCTATGTGAAGCAGAGTTCCTCCCTAATCCAATTCAAGTGCAACTTGGACAATTGGATGGGAAACTGGAAATTCATCCCTGGTTTGGCACCTATGTCTCTAATGAAAACAGGTAGCCTGTAAATGGTTCATCTTCCGGGCCCATGCTTACGCTTAAGGGAATCGGAACTTGTCAGAGATTTAGGATGCGTGGCTAGGCTTAAAAAGGCCCTTGTGGTCGTTAGCCTAGTAAACACCTATGAACCAGCAGATAAATGTGATCTTAAATTCCTGACCTGGAAAATTATCTTTCTAGTGGCCATTACCTCTGCTAGGAGAATTTCAGAACTGCAAGCATTGTCCTCTAAACATCCATACATGATTTTTCATAAGGATAGAGTAACATTACTTACCCAACCCTTCTTTCCTTCCTGAGGTGGTATCAGAAACCAGTATTAACCAGTACATTAATTTGCCAGTGTTCTTTCCTAAATTTGCAAACAAAGGTGAATATATGTTACATTTATTGGATGCCCACAGGTAATTACATTTTTACTTAAATAGAACGAAAGGTATTAGAAAGACAGATCAATTATTTGTGTCCTTTGCAGATTCAAAATTGGGTAAATCAGTTACAAATGGGACTTTAGCCAGATGGTTGATGAACTGCATATCATTTATTTATAACAAATTGGGTTTATCCTTAGTAAATCCTCTAAGAACTCATTCACCTAGGTCCATGGCAACTTCTTCAGTGTTCCTATCTAGGGCTTCCGTGGATGACATATGTGCAGCCACAACTTGGGCCAATACTCATACCTTTATTATTCATTATAAACTAGATCTGGTCTCAAGGGGAAGTGCAGCTCAACTGTGCTCAGGAATATCCTTCCTTAGAGTCCACCCAGGATTTTAGGTAGCTGGGGACTCTGTCCCTGCAGTTGAAGATAGAATAAAAATTGACATCATCAGATAAAGAAGTTGAGTGTTTACCATAACGTTCCATCTTTGTTGTCCATTTTCATTCTTTAAATGCAGGACACTGTATTTGGTACAATAAAGGTTGTCTTTAAACTTTACCAGGACTCGAATAATCCAAACCAATGCAAAGTCATCACAAACAAGGTATATTTATTACAAAAGCCCACAGGCTAAAAATAAAACAAAACGATACTCGAAACATGTAATTCACTGATACTGATTTAGCGCTTTCATCTCCTATTCAGGAGACTTCTTCAGAATCAATGTATCCTAACAAATTTCATAATTTATACAGTTTCAAAAACTTATTAAGCTGTGTAATTGGCTGGCATTTAATTACCTCCTAAATTGAGGTTTCAAGTTTAAAGGCAGAATGTCCACATAAATGCAAAGGACTTGGATATACATAAAGGGCACAACATAACAATTAATTTGTTGCTCGTTTCTTATCTCAATCTATTAAATACAATAAATAAATACATACATATAATTAAATATATGTATTAAATATAAATAAATATATACATATATAAATATTATATATAAATATCAATAAATATCATTAAAAGGATGTTGAATAAAAATAATGTTGAATAAAATGTTAATGTATATAATGTGTAACCGTGAATATATATATATGGTAAACTGGTACCCACTCATACAGATATAAAAAATATATATAAGTATAAAAAGTTATAAAAATGTTAAAAATTAATATATACTCCAGTAATAATTGTTAATATTTGTACTAGTTATTGTTGTTATTATTGTTGATTCACCCATGTTTCTTTGGATCAGCTGCAAGTAGTTTTAATGCGGGGGTGATGGAAATATGGTCATTGAGGCCTTTGCCATAACATGCATCAAGTCTCAACTGCCAAATCATCTCACGAAATTCCAATAATGTTTCCCAATCACCCCCTCTTTCTGGATATACAACTTCTTCTATAACCCAGAATTTGTAATTAGCCTCCTTACATGTTAGTGCATGTCTATACAGTGCATTATTTACACAATGTTTGTTAATATTTCTGATGTGTTCATAGATTCTGGTCCTAAGGTGGCATTCCGTTTTACCTATATAGTAACTCCAACAAGTTTTACAGAAGGCCACATAAACTACTCCTTTTGAGTAGCAACTATTGTATTTCTTTCCCTTTAAAATAATTCCTAAACTGGGGATACTAACTTCTTTACAACCAGCAATATAAGTACATTGAGCGCATCTCCCACATTTGAAAGTTCCTAGTTTAGTACATGTCCCTCCTACTTTCCTATTGTTACTTTCAATAATATTCTTAATATTTTTACTCCTCCTATAACTATATTTTATTTCACTCTGAAATGCATTGGTTTTATTGGACATATTCTGAAACATTTCCCAAATTTCGTTGATACCTCTTTTTAACCATTTTATTCCTTTATAGTAAGTCAAGGTTAAATATGGTGTCATATCTGTGTTACTAGATTCATGCCTACTGAATGATCTTCTTCTCCTGTTTTGATTAGTGTCCATCATCAAAATATCATCTTTATTCAACAAAGGGACATATTTACTACCCCTTCCTAACTGGACATATTCCTTAATTGGTTTAATAAATTCTGACGGATATCCTCTTTCCAAAAACATCTTTTCAACATTATCAATTTCATTCAAAAATTCATTGGTATCGGAGATCATTCTAGCCATTCTAATCATTTGTCCTTTGACTATATTCTTTTTTAGTTAGTAGGGATGATCACTATCAAAATGCAAATATGAGTTAGAATAATGTTCTTTTCTATAAATATTAGATTTGTAACATTTATTCTGATAATCTTTTTCTAATTTAACATCTAAATAATGTGTCGTGTCTTCCCCTGTTTGATATGTAAACTGTAGGAAACTGGTAGTATTATTAATATATTCTATAAACTTACTAATACTATCATAGGAACCATTCCACAAAACATAAATATCATCTAGGAAATGAAAATATTTAATAATGTATTGGCTAAACTCTGAACTAAAAACGTACTCTCTCTCCCAACAAAGCATGATAATGTTGGCATATATTGGGGCGCATGCTGACCCCATTGCAACCCCTTCTTTTTGGTGATAATAATCCCCTTGAAAATATACGTAATTATATTTGAGAACTAATTCCATGTTTTCAAGGACCAATCTATACTCATCCGCTGTTAAAAAGATTTGTCTCTGTTAACATCTTTTCAAACCACATTAAACCCTCCATCTGTGGAATAATTGAGAAAAGGTCCCTTACATCAATAGTAATAGATAAAATTATCCATAAAAGGACTCTGTCCAATTTTATACAAAAAGTCACATGAATCAATTAAAATGTGTTTATATTTATTATATAATTTCTTTAATTTAGTGTCCACATATATCGCTAATGGTTGCGTCTTAGAACCTTACGAAGAAACTATCTGCCTCAAAGGTGGATCACATAGGGACTTGTGAATTTTTGGGATACCGAAGATAACAGGCATGACAGGTTTGGGTACTTTCAAAAATTGATATAATTCTTTATCAGTCAACCCTTGTAATAAATTATCCTCCAATATCAAATCTATTTTATTGTAGGAAATGTTTATTTCATTCTTGGAAACAAGTTCATATTTATTCTCCTTGTCCAGAATATCCATCATCCTTCTAGTATAATCCCATTTGTCCATGATTACAACTCCTCCACCCTTGTCTGGTTTCATAACCCTAATTCTTTCATTATAACTTAATTCATTTAATAGTTCCATTTCATTTTTAGTTAAATTATTGTCAGACATATGTTCCTTCTTGTAATCCTTCCTAATTCTATTGACAGCACATTTCTCAAAGTTCATAATTTCATAATGAAGAGGAGGGTTATATGTGCTTGATCTTTTTAAACAATTTTCTTTAAATTGTGAATATTTTTCCTTGTACAAATGTTTGAAATTAAGTTTAAGGGTGAGCATTTTTATATCCAATAATATATTTTCAATCCTGGGATTTTTTATAGGCACAAAAGAGAACCCTTTTGTAAATAAATTAAAATAATTTTCAGTAATAACAATATCTGTGTAGTTAAAAATATTAAAATTATTGGATGTATTAATAATACTATCCTGTTTATTTTCTCCTGTAACTTCCGTTATAATTTGTTCAACATTTAAGAATGAGATATCAGTTTCCCTTATCTGTATGTCCTCCCCATATATCTGGTATTCCTGTTCTCCGTGACTTGCGCATATGAGGGTTGCTGGGTCTGATTCCGTATTCTCTCGGACCTCCTCGGCTCTTCCATTTCTAAAGGGATACCATCCCCTATATCACTATCTCTATAATTCTCCTCAAAATGTGATTCAATATTATACAAATTCAATCCACTATTGTTTGAGTTCTGTCTATCATCCCAGCCTTTTCCACCATTTTGATATTTATTATTTCTGTAGCTGTTATGGTATTGTCCCACATTATATCCTTTACCTTTTTTAACTTCACCAAAATAGGCAAAGCCCCTCTCATATGCATCCAAGTCTCTTTCCAATATCCTTAATTTCCTGTTCATATTAATATTAATGTTGTAATCAATGTCATGAAACACCCTATGGTACATGTTTTTATACTCATCTATTGAAAATAAAAGACCATTACAAATCTCATTATACAGTTTATCTACCTCTTTCTTAGTATCTTCCATAATCTCAGTGTTGTGCTTT
>NC_056739.1:1381124071-1381204071 GCF_019279795.1 Protopterus annectens
ACATTTTATCATGCTTTGTATATGTATAATTGTTTCTCATTCTATTTTTAAGATGGTGTTACAATCCCAGCCACCAGTCTATAAACCCCTTTTGTCATAAACTTTTGCAATGTCCAGTTCTTCTCTTTACATAAAGCTTTCAAATATCCTTTCAAAGTCTCTCTTTCTACCTCTGTTTAAAATTGTCCGAGAACCTTCTTTTTTATTTCCCTGTTAATGCTTTTATCACATAAAGGTTCCATGGGTAAAAGTCTTTCTTTTTTTCATATTCTCCAAAAAAATTTTCATTGAAAAACAGTCTCAAATATAATGTCACAAAATGTCTCTTTGGTATTAAGAATAAATGCTCTTATCTCATGTGCTTTTGCACCCAAGGGAGCTATTAAATTGTCCCACACTTGATACCTCTCCATTTCTTTGTCTTCTTTAGTTTAAATCCTTACCACGTACTTCCATTTATCATTTTCTTTTGCCTTCTTTTCTGCTACTCTACTTCTGACTTTTTACTTTCTTTACATATATTTTCTTTTCCATCTCACCACTATGCTTCAGGATTGTCTTTGCATCCTCATTTTGTAGTTTCTCCATAATGTCCCCCAGGAAACATCTCCTTCATTTGCTGGCACACTGCGCCACCATTTCTTTAAGTAAATCATCCCACAACCCTACCGACTGGAGGATTGAAATTATACATCCATTATTTGCTAAGTCATCTCCATTAAATTGTTTTTTTGAAACATTTCTTCAGAGTCCTGCACACATTCTTCGGTCTCTATATATGCTTTCTCCTTCATTTCTTTAACTATTCCATCATCTCCTTTTCTCTCCATCTGCCTCTGTGTTTCTCTGGGCTGCCTTTGCTCCTGGAATTCAAAGCAGGATGATGTTCTCCAAAATGGGTTCCTCTCACAGCATTGATGAGTAGGGGAAGTTTCCTGATGCCATGGCCAAATTTCCCATTGTAGTATAAATACCACCTCTGATCTCCCACCTGCAAGGAGACCACTAGCCCAGTGGAAGTAACCCAGTCAACAAAGGATAAATATATAGATAAAATAAAACTAGGGTAAGCTCTTTCTGAAGCATACAAATATGTGAAGGAGGTTCAACACTTACACCCAGTTTGCAGTCATCCATAAGTTTAGTTGACCAGAAGTCCTGGTTATTAGTTTTAAGATCAGATAAGTGGATGATGGATAAGAGAGGGCCCACTACAGACCCCTGTGGGACACCACAAGTACCTTGCAATATTTGAAAAGACACCTGGCACTTGATCTATGTGAGCTCTGTCTTTCTGTTTGGTTATCCATATTATTACATAAAGATCTATGTTTAAGGCAGATACTTTCCTTGTAATTCCACCTGCAGAATTGCACCTTTCAAGTAAAATGCCTCATTTAATGCCATAATTCATACATCATTGTAATAACAAAGTAATTGTTACTTGAGTAAGTAAGGTCTTGTAACATTTTGGGGGGGGGGGGTTGCTGTGAGACAGGTCGTTCTGACTTCCATGAAGAACAGATGCATTTCAATATTAACTGCTACTGCTTTAGTCATTTAGTCATGCCTTGCAGGTTAAGAAGGCAATGGCACCCAACCATTTAATAGCTGCCTCATTTTTACAGGATGCAGTGAAAAACATTTCTGACAGCTTGTAGAAAAACCTCCCATTGAGTGCAAGATGCCTGACTATTAATTTACAGCAGACTTATTTCTTCCCATCTCATTGAGTCACTTCTGTTTAAATTGTGTTATTCAAGCTGCAGTATTTTCTTTGTTTTATAAATTATACAAAGTGCAATACACAAGTATTTTTATAATGTTGTTGGGCAGGAAAGCTTGATTTTACAAATGTACACTAGCAAGTCTATAAGGTCCCTAATTGTGTTCTAACCAAAATTTACTAAGTCGTGACAATAGACAAAAAACCTGCTCCCACAGCTGTGCAGTGTGAATTACTTTGATTTAACATTTATGTGAAAATGTTAATGAGACAGTTGCAGACTGCATTTATTTTTACTGATCTCCCCTCAACACACTTGCACTCAGTCACCTGGCTGAGCTGAGTTTGTCTCTCTGTTCACTAGTTTTCTATTTTCCTTTTCTATTTGTATGGATTCTGATATAGCCTAATGTATTCATTACTGTACCTTTAGACTAAGATTGTGAAGTTGTGTTTGTCTCTTGTAGCAAAACAGTTATGGGGGTTTAGGAATTTTCCCATCATGTGCTTTGTCTTCTTGTATTTGTTTATTTGTGATCATTTTGTTCATCTTTGACTGAAACTGCATATGCTTTCACATTCTAATTTAAAAAGAACGGAAACCATGAGAAATACACAAATGTTCTTGAAAATTTGCTGCGGGCTCAGTCATATATTTGTCTCTCTCTTTATACAGTAGATAGGAAAATGGTCCAGGCATCATTTACCATGTTCCCTATCCGAAACCTAAGTAATTATGAAGCCCACAGCTCTGGAAAATAAAGTACATCGTCAGAGAACATGCAGTGGATGCCTAGACTCCCTGTTACATGTTAAAGTCTTTTACAGTGGAGCTGTAGACTCCCATAACTTCCTAATGTGTGGTCTGCTCCCTTTTCACACCCCTACTGTTTATATATACTAACTTTAATGTCACTATACCTGGGCGGGGCAGTATTTTGATGTAATGCAGTCTTAAACTTGATATATATTTTCTGTATTCACATTTATTTTCTTATTATGCTAAAGATCACAGATATGGTCCTCAAGAATATCATCAACTGCCCATGTAAAACCTCTTATCCAGACATGTGTCTTTAGATGATAGTATTGTGCAGAGAGAATGCACCCAGTACAAATGACATGAAATGTGTTGTCTTATTTAAATATGTATTTCTGTTCTGGCAAATGGGTGATTTCTGATTGCCATCATCTCAAAAGACACAAATTTCAAATGCCTGGCATAAAACAGCAAAACATGGAATGCTTACAACATGTATACTGCAGCAGTTTACAAAGTTTGTATCTCTGTCATGGTGAAAAGATTATAATTGCAACAGTATTTCACAGAAATAAGTGACAGTAATCAAAATCACATAGTGTAAACTCATGTTCAGAATAAATCAAAATTACTAAACTGGTAAATATGGAAATGAATAGGAGATATGACAGAACATGAAACACTAAATCATGTTTAGCAGCTGTCAAGAGGTCGGGTCACATATCTTCATTAAATCTCTCTGCTCTTTTTTCTCTTCTAACCCTATTGAGTCATATGGTTCTGTTAACCCCATTTAGAGAAGGGATGCTGTCCTAAAGTTAATTTTCCCCCAAGGACATTTCAGTGAAAAATTGTACTCTCGTGTTGAGTTGGGTAAATGCAAAGAAACAATAGTTGTTTTTTTTTTCATTTTGTAAGAGACAAGATCTCAGTATTAACTCCAGGGTTCTTGCACTTTCAAGAAAGAAGATGTACCCCTTGCAAAATCCTCATCCCTGCAAACTTAGAAATGTGGCTTTTTTGGTAAAATATTTCAAGCAGTGTAGTTCTGTCAGATTTCCTTCTAATGACTCACCATCTGCCTCAGAGAACATTCTTTTCACTAAAGCTGCTGTAGATGCCTGAATCTGTTAATTTTAACAGGCCACCTGGTACCTTTAATGCTACTGCATATTACTTGACTATGTTACTTTATCCAGAGATCCCTTTATTATATGAATTCTCCTTAGGGTTATTTAATATATTTATTTGTAACTTGAGTAAGTAAAGTGGTCCACTGCACATCCTTTTCATCCACTAGCTGTGCTGTAAGGGGAAGGATAAATGTAATATACGTGTGGGTAGTTTAAATTAGAAAAATTAATCAGCATGTTTTAAGGATATGGAAATGTACCTGACTGCACACACAATACAATATAACTGCCAGGTCAGAGGTTAACGAGTCCCTGTAGTCACATTGCAGGAACCTTAATCACTGATCCTCTGTGCTGCTTTCTGAGTTCTGTTTATAATGATGGGCTTTGTAACTCTGTTATTTATTATTTATGTATTTAACATTTGTTTACCGGGAAAGTCCGACTGGAACAGAGCCCATTTTCAGTGGAGGCCTGGAGAGAAGTGCTGCAGATGCATGTCTTTGGAATGTGGGAGGAAACCCATGCAAACACAGGGAGCCGGAGAACCTCTTGCTGTGAGGCGACAATGCTAACCGCTGCACCACTGCAACACCTTCATTAACATTTCGACTGTTGTATGACAACTTTATTTCCTGATCTGTGCCTCTGAACCAATTTTGCTCAGGCAGCTGACCCCAGTAATCTGAGTTTCACACACTGCTTTGATTAATCCTGCAAAGCATGTGACATTATTCATCCTGCTGTGGATTTCTTCACTTTGTTAATCTTTAATCAAGTTGAGCTTGGCCTCCCTGGCCTGCTGTGGTCCCCTGACTTTTTATCTATCTTAAATCTGTTAATCCTACTGAGGACCACCAGAGTTCTGAAGATGGTCCTGTTACTCCAAAAAAGTATTTAATCTGGAAATTTACTAATGTGAAACGATACTTACAATACTTAATTCTTTGAGAAGAATTTATTTTGTCAGTGGTTTGCTTGTAGATAAAATATTGCTATTTTTTTCAGTATGATTAATGAAATGACTTCCTTTTGCAGATGTAATATGTTGCATTTAAGTAGGAGACATTTAAGGTTTTATTTTTTTTTTTATTGATATACCATTTATTAGCCAGATCGGTGCATTGGTTCATGGATCCTTTTCAGGCATGACCTGGGCCATAGAGCCAAAGGGAAAAAAACAGTGAACAAACGTGCATTTTTTCCAAGGTAATTACAAATTTTATAAATTACACATTAACACAAGGCAAGTCCCACAAGTTCCCAGAATAAGAAGACTGCAGTTATAGAACAGTCGTAAGATGAGAGCATAGTTGAACAATTCACCATCATGGGAATGTGCTGTACAAAATACTTATGTATAGTGTATAGAATGGTTATGTACAATATAGTGTACTCATGTTGAATGACAAAACACTGAAAGGTAAAGTGAATAGATAATGCGAAGATTGCTAAACAAAATAGAGTACACAAGTCATTATTCAACTGACTTGAATGACATAGCAAAAGTTGCTAATATTTCTAGCCAAGTTTGGTGAAACATTCATAAGAACATCCTTGATGCAGTTGTTTCTTTACCATGTTTATTGGTGACACATATAATATTCTCTGGTAATGTATTCCATACAGCAGAAAGAACTGTAGGAAGGCTGATTCATGGATGGAGAGATTAAAGGAATATAAGTGAAGCGTAATGTTTTTTGAGTCCCTATGAAAATAGTGAGTATAGTCCGAATTTGTAACTTATTTTTAAAAGACAGCAGGCACTATCGTGTAGTAGTTTGAAGTTTAGCTTACACAGAAATATTGCTGATATTGAAAGACAATTAAGAGTTTTTCAGTCGTACAAATAATGCTCTGAACAGGTACTAAGGTGCATTACATCTTAATATTTTATTTCTTGTTTTTGGAGAATGATGGAGTTTTGCACTGCTGGGAAGCCAAAAATTGGTAAGGTACATTCTAACCTGAATGATGAAACATTGAAAGCTGTATACCACCTAACAGTTATAATAAGGGGATGAGAAATTATATAAGCCACTTGTAGCTGAGCTGTGAAGCCATGGACTTGTTTGTCAATATGTGTTCAAAATGTAATATTCTGATCCAGATAAACCTCAAGATGCTTCTTGTTGCATAACAATAGGCAATCGAAGTCTAGAAGGATCTAACAGAAAGAGTGGTGTGCTTTGAGACAGTTTTTGTGGAGTACCAAACAATGTTGTTGTAGGTTTACTTGTGTTAATGTCAGCTGATTTTTTTATGTAACCAGTTCCATAAGAGAACTAAATCAATTTGAAGAGAGTCATTGATTTCAAGGACATGCTTACCAGCTGTTTATATATACTAACTTTAATGTCACTATACCTGGGCGGGGCAGTATTTTGAGGTAATGCAGTCTTAAACTTGATATATATTTTCTGTATTCACATTTATTTTCTTATTATGCTAAAGATCACAGATATGGTCCTCAAGAATATCATCAACTGCCCATGTAAAACCTCTTATCCAGACGTGTCTTTAGATGATAGTATTGTGCAGAGAGCATGCACCCAGTACAAATGACATGAAATGTGTTGTCTTATTTAAATATGTATTTCTGTTCTGGCAAATGGGTGATTTCTGATTGCCATTATCTCAAAAGACACAAATTTCAAATGCCTGGCATAAAACAGCAAAGCATGGAATGCTTACAACATGTATACTGCAGCAGTTTACAAAGTTTGTATCTCTGTCATGGTGAAAAGATTATAATTGCAACAGTATTTCACAGAAATAAGTGACAGTAATCAAAATCACATAGTGTAAACTCATGTTCAGAATAAATCAAAATTACTAAACTGGTAAATATGGAAATGAATAGGAGATATGACAGAACATGAAACACTAAATCATGTTTAGCAGCTGTCAAGAGGTCGGGTCACATATCTTCATTAAATCTCTCTGCTCCTTTTTCTCTTCTAACCCTATTGCGTCATATGGTTCTGTTAACCCCATTTAGAGAAGGGATGCTGTCCTAAAGTTCATTTTCCCCAAAGGACATTTCAGTGAAAAATCGTACTCTCATGTTGAGTTGGGTAAATGCAAAGAAACAATATTTGCTTTTTTTTTCATTTTGTAAGAGACAAGATCTCAGTATTAACTCCAGGGTTCTTGCACTTTCAAGAAAGAAGATGTACCCCTTGCAAAATCCTCATCCCTGCAAACTTAGAAATGTGGCTTTTTTGGTAAAATATTTCAAGCAGTGTAGTTCTGTCAGATTTCCTTCTAATGACTCACCATCTGCCTCAGAGAACATTCTTTTCACTAAAGCTGCTGTAGATGCCTGAATCTGTTAATTTTAACAGGCCACCTGGTACCTTTAATGCTACTGCATATTACTTGACTATGTTACTTTATCCAGAGATCCCTTTATTATACGAATTCTCCTTAGGGTTATTTAATATATTTATTTGTAACTTGAGTAAGTAAAGTGGTCCACTGCACATCCTTTTCATCCACTAGCTGTGCTGTAAGGGGAAGGATAAATGTAATATACGTGTGGGTAGTTTAAATTAGAAAAATTAATCAGCATGTTTTAAGGATATGGAAGTGTACCTGACTGCACACACAATACAATATAACTGCCAGGTCAGAGGTTAACGAGTCCCTGTAGTCGCATTGCAGGAACCTTAATCACTGATCCTCTGTGCTGCTTTCTGAGTTCTGTTTATAATGATGGGCTTTGTAACTCTGTTATTTATTATTTATGTATTTAACATTTGTTTACCGGGAAAGTCCGACTGGAACAGAGCCCATTTTCAGTGGAGGCCTGGGGAGAAGTGCTCCAGATGCATGTCTTTGGAATGTGGGAGGAAACCCATGCGAACACAGGGAGCCGGAGAACCTCTTGCTGTGAGGCGACAATGCTAACCGCTGCACCACTGCAACACCTTCATTAACATTTCGACTGTTTTATGACAACTTTATTTCCTGATCTGTGCCTCTGAACCAATTTTGCTCAGGCAGCTGACCCCAGTAATCTGAGTTTCACTCTCTGCTTTGATTAATCCTGCAAAGCATGTGACATTATTCATCCTGCTGTGGATTTCTTCACTTTGTTAATCTTTAATCAAGTTGAGCTTGGCCTCCCTGGCCTGCTGTGGTCCCCTGACTTTTTATCTATCTTAAATCTGTTAATCCTACTGAGGACCACCAGAGTTCTGAAGATGGTCCTGTTACTCCAAAAAAGTATTTAATCTGGAAATTTACTAATGTGAAACGATACTTACAATGCTTAATTCTTTGAGAAGAATTTATTTTGTCAGTGGTTTGCTTGTAGATAAAATATTGCTATTTTTTTCAGTATGATTAATGAAATGACTTCCTTTTGCAGATTTAATAAGCTGCATTTAAGTAGGAGACATTTAAGGTTTTATTTTTTTTTTTATTGATATACCATTTATTAGCCAGATCAGTGCATTGGTTCATGGATCCTTTTCAGGCATGACCTGGGCCATAGAGCCAAAGGGAAAAAACAGTGAACAAACGTGCATTTTTTCCAAGGTAATTACAAATTTTATAAATTACATATTAACACAAGGCAAGTCCCACAAGTTCCCAGAATAAGAAGACTGCAGTTATAGAACAGTCGTAAGATGAGAGCATAGTTGAACAATTCACCATCATGGGAATGTGCTGTACAACATACTTATGTATAGTGTATAGAATGGTTATGTACAATATAGTGTACTCATGTTGAATGACAAAACACTGAAAGGTAAAGTGAATAGATAATGCGAAGATTGCTAAACAAAATAGAGTACACAAGTCATTATTCAACTGACTTGAATGACATAGCAAAAGTTGCTAATATTTCTAGCCAAGTTTGGTGAAACATTCATAAGAACATCCTTGATGCAGTTGTTTCTTTACCATGTTTATTGGTGACACATATAATATTCTCTGGTAATGTATTCCATACAGCAGAAAGAACTGTAGGAAGGCTGATTCATGGATGGAGAGATTAAAGGAATATAAGTGAAGCGTAATGTTTTTTGAGTCCCTATGAAAATAGTGAGTATAGTCCGAATTTGTAACTTATTTTTAAAAGACAGCAGGCACTATCGTGTAGTAGTTTGAAGTTTAGCTTACACAGAAATATTGCGGATATTGAAAGACAATTAAGAGTTTTTCAGTCGTACAAATAATGCTCTGAACAGGTACTAAGGTGCATTACATCTTAATATTTTATTTCTTGTTTTTGGAGAATGATGGAGTTTTGCACTGCTGGGAAGCCAAAAATTGGTAAGGTACATTCTAACCTGAATGATGAAACATTGAAAGCTGTGTACCACCTAACAGTTATAATAAGGGGATGAGAAATTATATAAGCCACTTGTAGCTGAGCTGTGAAGCCATGGACTTGTTTGTCAATATGTGTTCAAAATGTAATATTCTGATCCAGATAAACCTCAAGATGCTTCTTGTTGCATAACAATAGGCAATCGAAGTCTAGAAGGATCTAACAGAAAGAGTGGTGTGCTTTGAGACAGTTTTTGTGGAGTACCAAACAATGTTGTTGTAGGTTTACTTGTGTTAATGTCAGCTGATTTTTTTATGTAACCAGTTCCATAAGAGAACTAAATCAATTTGAAGAGAGTCATTGATTTCAAGGACATGCTTACCAGCTGCAATCAAAGTAATATTGTCAGACTGCAGTAGGCAATTTAAATTAGGTGATTCTATGGCAGGTTATTAACTGAACAGAAGAGGTCTTAAAACAAAACCTTGAGGTATGCCTGAGTTGAGAATACCAGGTGGAAACTGCAAGTTGTTTGTTTCTTTTACAAATACCTGTTTGCAAGATAGACAGTGAAACCAGGAGCAAGCTTCCATACGAAAACCAGATTTCAGTAGTTGATGAATTAGCAAAGAATAGTCTACTCATTCAAAGACTCTTTAAGATTTTCAAAAATGACACCAGTTACAAGGCCCTTATCCATATTATTATTGTAATAGTGCTATATTTTGTGATTTCTTGACCGAGTTATGCAGTTTTGTGGAAGGGCCAATTAAATTGTTCAAATTGTCAGTGTCATTTGTGTTAATATTGGTACTGGCATTTTTATACACCATAACTATAGTTTACAGATTTCTCAATAACTTAATGAGTATGATCATTTGCTTATTTACACTGAACATAAAGAACAGAATACTTATTAAACCTTTGCTTAACTTCATCAGTTTAGAAGTATGTACTAGGCTAACAATCATTAAGGCCCTTATAAGTTTAGCCATGCAACCCAAATGCAATGCACAAATTTGTTTTAAGTAGGGGGTGATTTACTGACTTCCTGTGTCCATCAGAGCCATAGGTGGCAGACCAGGAATGAATTTCCGATTGCTCATCCACTGGTCCAAGTTGCACTTAAATAGAAATAGGGAGGAACAGGATTTCTGATGGGGAATCCTCTGAGGCACATATCTGTCTAACCAATGTGATATAAAAAAGACATGTTGGGAAGACAGATATGTGTCTCAGAGGAACCCCATGCTCTGGTACAGGCTTCCCATCTATGTGAATCAGAGTCCATCCTTAACACTATTTAAGCATAACCTTGGCCATTGGATGGGAACTCAAAAATTCATCCCATGTCTGGCCTCCATTTCTCTGATATACAGAGGCAGACAGTAATGCCCAAATTAATATCTCCCTCCCATATAACCTCTAAAAACGTTTTAACATACCTCCTCCTAATAAATGCCCATGATACATAGGGGCATAATTGGGTTGGACTGCACAGCTAAGCTTATTAAGACCCTGGTAGTTAGCCTAGTATATATGCCTATGAACCTATTAATACTCTTATTCATGATCAATTAATTCATCATTTGAACTCTTAATAAAATGTAAAACAGGATAAATTGAAAATGTGAAAAGTTCATTATTATCATTCAACTGTCATGCACATTCAATATTTTCTGATTGTTGGCTATGCTTATTTGTAGTACACTGCCATTTTTTAAGTACAATTTCCTTAAAAGCTTAAATATATCTACTTCTATGTCATCCCACCTGGGTACCAATGTAGTCACAAACTTTAGACCTTTACTTAAAAGATTTTTTTAAATGTTCCTTAATGTCAGTATTTGCCATATTAATAATTTCAAGATCATTGTTTTCAGCATCATTCACTTTTTTATGTAAAAGTCAGCGAATATCAATATAAATGGTTAACATTACCATTGTCTGTTTGACATTCAGGTATTTCGTCGTCTAAAATTTCATAAAACTCTCCCTCCCAGTCACATGTCTTGAAACATGTCCTAGGCCTCACCCTTACCTTGTTATGTAAAACTCAGCATTTCATAATGTGCTTCTACATCTTCCATATTTCTTTGTAATCTTTGTGGTGTCCTAGTGCTGTTTATAATACCCAAGTAGGTTCTTCTTTTTGGTAGGATTGTTCATCATTATCATCTACAAAATGTACCTTGAGCACCATTCCTCCAGCAGTAGCCATTGAATCCCTTCACAAACTTTTACCTCTTGACATAGAATTTTGATGAAATGGGGAGTCTGTATGTATCCAAAAAATGTGTACTGGAACCTGGATTAAATCCAAAATAAGTTATGTAACAAGAAGATATCCAGAGGCAGAGGAATACAAAAACTCTTTATTAAAACAAAAAATGGTAAGTGCTTTCGCGGTCATCCGCTTCTTCAGACCATGGAATACAAAAACTCTTTATTAAAACAAAAAATGGTAAATGCTTTCGCGGTCATCTGCTACTTCAGACCATATGGTCTGAAGAAGCGGATGACCGTGAAAGCACTTTACCATTTTTTGTTTTAATAAAGAGTTTTTGTATTCTGCGGCCTCTGGATATCTTCTTGTTACATGAAATGCGGAGTCTCCCTGAAATGCCATGCTATTTGCCAAGTGAAAGTACAATCCACTGTATAACCTTTTGTATCCCTTTTTAGCTTCTTTTTCTTCTGTTCAGTCAACTCTTTCCTTTTGTTGACCCTCCTCCACAGCTTGTTGATCCATTTCAGTAAATGTGGGATGGGAGAAGGCTGTTTAAAGTTTGTCATTTAAATAAGTTTCTCTTTTATCAAACCCTTGAAATTTTCAGTGTCTGCAACCATGTTGTTGTACATAAATGTGCTGCCTCAGTCCATCAGTCTTGATAGACTGCATCATTTGATGAAAACCCATTAAGTAGCAATTTATCTATATGCAGTCCTGTCAGTGTTATACCCATATTTAAATATTTTTTTAAGGTTCCTACATTACAGTATAGATTTGTTTCTCAGATTAATGCTTTTTTACTGGGGTTTTTTTTTATTTTTAAATATGGTGCAATTTGAATATTTTGATATTTCAGTATATTAAACATACCATAATTTGTAAACTTCTGTCAGCCAGTACTTTTCCACTTTGTGTCTGGAATCCATGAGTTGTAAAAAAAAAATGAAAATGACACAATTCAAGAAAGTGGTGCTAATCTAGTGGAATAGAAGGATGAAGCCCTGATTACAGTCCAGCCTTCCTGGGTTTGATTAGTGGCTCTTGCGACTGACAGGGCTGTAGGGAGGATGGACAAGTCCATCCTGAGTGGTAGGTTGATGTGTGGTTGTTCCCTACAATGATTCCTAATGGAAGTTGGAGACTTTGTGTATAGGAAGTATTGTTCAAAGAGGGGGGAAAGGGTGGAAGACTTGGCTGAGCTACTGCAGATGCAGGGCAATATTCTGCATGTCCCTATTGCACATCTGCCACTCAGACAAAACTACACAGTTGCAATGGGAGGATGGACAATTGAGGTTGTATACAAAAGAAACATTCCATTCCCCCCCAGCAGATGGTATGATGGCCAAACCCACCAGGTCACCCTTAGGATATGTGCCAACACCAGTCTATAATACAGGAGCCATAGGGGTGTTTGGAGAGAGTGGCAAACCTGACGATGAATATGGGGCAGTGTGGTAAGATACCATAGAATGATGCAAGGGGGGAAAAAAATTCTCCAAAAAAAAAAACTTTGCAGGATATGGACCAAAGCTCACAGATGGAAGGAAATTTGCTTTCTGCAGTTTCTTCAGTTTACCTGTAAATGAAAAAAAGAAAATATCAAACAAAGCAACAGTCTAAGAAATGCAGTAGGGTTATTACAGCTTAATATCTAGAACACTATAGTTCAACCACCACAGGTTTTTCCACCCTTCCCCTTTATCAGGCAGTTAATATTATGTCACATACATTTAAATAAAAGGCAGTCAAATAACAGTTAAAATGTTCCACTGTAAGACCAATGTTTAAATCATTTTCTTTTAAATACTGGCTTTAAAGAAAGAAGAGTCATTCAGTCCAGAAGAGGAACGTAGCCTTCAAATGTGTCATCTAGCCATACTCTGCATGTTCAGTAATATTGATCAGATCACCTCTCCAGTAGTTCTTTAAACTTCTACATGTACTAAAAATGCATTTTTCATTTAATTCAAGAATCTGAATAGCTCTAGAGTCTGAGTTCTGCTTTCCTAACTGACAGTTTTATTGCAGTCACTCCCCAGTGTTATTGTTTATTACTAGCCAGGAGAAAAGTAACCACAGGGAGAATGTATAATCCAAACATTCAAAACTCTGAAAACACAGAAGTGGGTTCCTCAAACATCTGCTCTTTTCTGCTAAATGGCCCTTCTTTCATTACATAAATGGGATCTAATGATTGAAGGCGGGATGTTGTTTGAATAAATATGAATGAATTAGCATTTTCGTAGACATTAATTTTCATGCATTTCCATTTAGTTGCTATCCACGTCATATCATAAACTCACAACAAGCTCTCTTACCTTCTGCTGTTAAAATATGGTATTTACACTGCATATGTAGTTTTCTGTTGTTATATTTTTGGGTATAGACATCGTAGAAGAGTGTACAGCATGGTATTTTGTTTTCCTTCCATGTATAACATGTTTCTTACTACTGTGTGGGCTTCTTCTGTGAGCCTGTGCTGTGTAAACTGAAGTAGTTGCACATTTAGTTGTAGTAACAACTGCTGCAGGATTAATCTATGATACATGTGAAAAAATAAATGCTAAATAGAAATAAATAAGTGTTTTGTGAAAACTAACAGGATGATTAACGCTGCTAAGATTATTAGTATGCATTACACCATACACTTGGCAAAATCACTGTAACATATTTGGTATGCTGATAGAAACAGAACTATAAAATAATTTACGGCAGATAGTAAAAAATATTTTTTGCTTACTTTTGAGTTAATTTAGGTATGAATCATGTGTGCATGTGGCAGAACATATCTAGTTGTTGATTTATATTTGGCATTTATAAAAGACATCACACTGCATTTAACCAAAACCTTCAACAGATCAGAATGTCGTGCAGATATAGAGTCCCTTATTGTTTAATCTGATTGATAATAAAATCAATAACTAGAAAACAGAGCAGTAACACTCCTGAGTTTGTGTTCTTACTGGCTATGTTCACGTTTATGTATCATGGTACATTCATTGCATGGATACATTCACTTAAACCATGCTGTCAGACTTTTATCTTATCCATATCTTACTATAATACTACCTATAATCAAGCACAGAAGCAGATTAGACTAATAGTTAACAAAGAACTGTGGTCACAGAATCACTATGTTGTAACCCGTTTGGAATGTCCTGCTACTGCTTATTTTAGATTGGCACTACTCACCTAGACCCTGAACCCACAAATGCATGACTCTTCTGTCTTCATGGCCTAGCTAAAATAATCTACCAGTTCTAAAATCATGTACCTCAGTGTTAGGAACCAGAGGAACAACTCTACATAATAACTGGGTTAGGTATAGATCAGTACTGACATAATTGCAGTGACTGAAATAAAGGTTAATCAGTTTCTGACACTGGATTATATTTGTATTTGTCTAGAAATCAGGGAGCAGAGCTGGTCATGTAGCTACCTCATTGAGAAATTTCTTAGACTGCTACCCTGCTGGTACAGAAATCCTAGAATTCCTCAACAGAGACACTGTAATCATCAGCAAGCACAATAGTTGGGTGTTGCAGTTACATGCAATTTCAGTATGTCCACAATTTTCATTGTATCACAGTGGAATGGGTGATAGCAATCGTTAAGGCCAAACTCCTTTAGTCGTCACTTACCATTAATGTATATGGGTGACATCAGTGAATGTCAGGCTTGGCCGTGGGGCATTAAACAATTGGAATTAGAAAAGACATTTATGGGAAAAAATTGTAGCATTCTCAAAGCATATATCTTGTCAAATGCACTGAGTGATTGTGCTTTTTAACTCATAATCATGAAAGAAACAGTATGATTAGACTGCCCTAAACCATATGGATTTTCAAACCAAAACAACTTGAATAACTGAAATCTGAGTGACTGTTAAGACAGATCTTAGTGACAATTGACAGATGTCCCTAGACTGGATAATGCAGTCCAGTAATTTATATTTTGTCCATTTTTAACAAACTGTCTCAACTAAGAAAGGAAGCTCTCATAGCTGTTGATTCTAGAAGAAAGAAAGGAAGGAGTGTACTACAGAGACAAAATACCATAAAAACTAGGACCACTATAACTTAAAACCCATAATTAAACTCAGAAATGAATAAATAGTACCTGTTTGAGAACCCAGAAATCCTTATTTCATCATACCAGCAAGAGAAAAATAAAAACTTACCTGAAAAACTGTAAACACTTTCCTAAAATGTTATGCCCAAAAGTAATATTTACATCTCAGATTTCTGATACTAAAACAATAATTGTAAATATCCAGCAGTCTACCAACCTGCAGACCATCTCCACTTGTGGTACTCAGCTAAATAGTACAGCTAGTTGAAAGCATCTTCTCAGACATTTAACTGCTGATCAGGAGGCTTGTATGAAGTGTAAAACCCTATGGCTTTCCAGATGCCACTGGTCCCCAGTTCCCTCTAATAGTGATCCAGCTAGCAACAGATGTCATCACAAAGTCATATGAGTATTACACGACAGAGGCCTGCTAAAAAGCATCTTGCGTTTATAAGCTCACTGTTGTCATGTCTTTCCACAAAGGATGTTCACACAACAAATTTTTTAGTCTAGTGATTCCTGTAGTTAAAGAACTGCAGAAGGTTGGCATATGAATCAGATTAATTGCATCCAAAATACTACTAACCTTATAGACACACATCTTAACTTAAGGCCTGTCCATGGCAGAGGCAGTGCATTATACTGTTTTACAAACTTTGAAAATAAATATGAACAGTTAGTATTGGCTGCAGTTTGTCTAGATCTGTTAGAGGCATATGACACTGCAAATCACACTGTGCTGTGTAACAAATTGAAAAACACTTATATCTCTGGCTTCAGATGTTCCCAAAATGATCCAAAAGGGAGCAAATGCCCTATACTGGCCCAAGTAAAGCTAAAGTTGGAGCACAACATGGATCTGCCTTAGGTCATCTGCTCTCATTATAGGTCACACTACAGAAAATATACATTAGTTTAGTTTTCCTTTAATTCTGCATTACTGGCAGCAATTGCAATTTTTGCAGCAATACAGGGAAAATTGTAAGAATTCTTTGATATCTTGCAGAAATAGCTGGAGACTGTGATTTGCTTTGTAACCCAATAAACAAAACCAGTGGTATTTTAAAATAGGGCATTACCTGATGACATAACCTTACAGATTAAAATTATTGAACTTCATGGTCTTGTAAATAATTTTTTTGTTGAATATCAGCTGTGTTGGATAACTACATATCAAGACTTCACATTTCATGAAAACACCAAAAAAAGTCTTATCCAAAACCAGTCAGTGCATACATAGGTCTGTTCATCAAAGTACCCAGCCAGTGCATACATAGGCCTGTTCATCAGAGTACATCAGCCAGTACTTCACTCCTGACAGCAGAATCAGAAGTGCTAAGGCACTATTAATTCTGAGGCTTTTTTCCCCCGATCATTCATACTTAATACTGTGCCACAACATGATATTGACTTTCGTTCTATTGCGTATAACAGGAAGGCCAACTTGCTATTAACTATACACACCAAGACCTATCACTGCTGAAACTTAAAAATGCTATGCTGATTTGAAATGCATAATAAAATTGCATATTACTACTTTGCTATGGAAAAATATGTGCTGTACAGAAACCTAATCCCAGTTGTAAGTGGAACTGTAAACCTGTGTACATTTCAGAGGAAGACGCTGTACCAATTGGTACATTTTTCACTCCCATCACAACTGAAGCAGGTGCAATGATGCAACTTTTAGGCATTGTGTTTCAAAACTCTGGAACAAATTGTCTTCCAACATTAGGGGATGTTGAAACTATGGATCTTTCAAAGCTCGACTCTTGGACCTCCTGAGAATCTGTATCTTTTACTATTGTGTAAGGCTTTATTCATCCTATCTCCTTTAGCTTGATGATCACTTGTAAACTCTTCAAGTGCAATTTGTTCCTGAGGCATGTGGTTCTTTGCTAACCAGCCTTTGCTCATAAATAGGAGCAAACAGCTATTCATTGCGTGGCTCAAATTCTTCTTTGCCTTATTTCAGTTGGGGGTCCTCAAAATCCTAACAAACAGTTTTGTAGGAAAAATGCATGTCCCAGAAGCTTCCATCTGCTTTAGCAAACTTTCTTAACTACTGAAATTAAAACTGTAAGTAAGAAGTGGTGTACAGGGTGCAGAAGTCGGTCTTATAAGAATACAGTCATTTGACTTTATACATTTTTGTGGCATGTCAGAAAACAGCACAAAGTTATCACAGTTGTTTTGTCTGCATTTCAAGTAAAACTGTGATTTCATTAAATGATGCTCCATCTAAAAGTAAAACCATACCCATTCTTAATATACTTTAATACTTTTCTTTGCTCTAGCTTTCTCTGAGCAGCATTTTTAGCCCCTTTACCAGTTGAACTGATTATTTGGTATTTTTGTGGCAGTAATTTGCCAAATTTACTTTACCTTTCAACTGTTGTCTTCTGCTGCTCTACAGTGTTTGTGCTGTTTTTACTAATTCAGTGAATTTATCTGTTGGAAAATACCAAAAGATCAATGATAATTCTCATTTTTTTATATGGTCAAGAAAATACTCAGAATTACTGTAACATTATGTAATTTACTGGAGGAAGCAGGCAAAAGAACCAAGGTATTGTGAACAAATAATTAGACAGGGAAAGGTAATAGAATGGGAAGAGGACAGGAAGACATTGGGACTCCTGGCTAGTGACTGTCTTCCCTATCAAAGATTGATGTTGGGGTATAGGCAAAGAGAAAGGGAGAGGGGAATCCTAAGTGAAAGACCTGCACTGATTAAGTTTTTAGTTGAATTTAGAACAGAAGCTGTTGTTAAAAAATTTAATTAGTAGGACATATAAAATATTGCATGATAACTACATGAATCAGAAGAGGTCAGATTGGCAGATTGGGAAGAGAGTCTAGATAATCAGTTCATAAAGAAACAATGGAAAGACACATGTATGGCACCCAGATATGCAACAAGTGTAGAAGATTTAGGATTTTTGCTTGAAAGTGTTTGCACAGATACTTTTATACTCCAAGTAGACTCCAGAGAATTTTTTCTCAGATAGATGGCAACTGTAGGAGGTGTGATGGAGAGGAAAGAGGTATCAGGGAGCATATGTTTTCAGTGTGTGTGATGAGTTGTCAGACTTTAAAAATTACCTACAGAGTACTCTGTCAGGAATACTGGGCGAGCAAATGGGTGTAACTAAAGAAATTATTTTTTTGACCTGGGATACAGATTCTGAATTGCCTAGAACATAGTAAGGCCTTGTGAAATGTAACTTTGGTGGCTACCAAAAAAAAAGCAATTACGAGAACATGGAACTCAACATCTAAACCAACCATACATGAAGCTGTGAATATTGTAACAGAGATCAAAGAACAGGAGGTGGGATTTTTTTTGAAAAGGGCAAGAGGAAATTACATAGAAAAAAATGGAAATTGTGCGAACAATTACATGCAGAAAATGTTTTGGAGGATGAATGAAGTTTAAGAAAAGGCAGGAATTGAACAATTTATGTAATGTTGGATTGATTATATTGTATAAAATAATATATGTGATGTATAATGTTTCTAAATGTGAACTTGTTAATATGGTTTGTTTGCTTTTATATAAATGTACATTTGCCTCTATCACAAGTGATAATTCAATAAAGGTGTGTTTAAAAAATAATTTGTGTAATATTTTCTGATTTCATTTTGTAGCAGTTTTAATGCTAGGACTCAACATAATTTTAGTCTGTAGTCCTTCTTTTCTCCATGCTTGACCGAAAAAAACATGTCTGGTAGAGCTACAACAGGCCTTCTTAGTAAATGTATATACGTATTGATTATGCACCTTCAGCCAAATGAATGTGTTAGACCAACTGGATTTGGTATTTGTATTAAACTGCAGTGATTTATTGCCTTCCGTATGTCAGTTGTGCATCTCTTCCTTCAGTTTGTCTAATGTACTCCACATTAGTGGTGTGCAAATCATCTTTTCAGTGAGGTTTTGAGGATCACTCCAGCACAACAAGAAATGCTATATTCATTTTTGGGGATTAAAATTTTGCACTCTGTTCCATCTTAAAGTATCCAGCCAAGGCACCTGAACTAATTAGAAAAGTTCATTGGTTTCCTTTTGAACCAGTAATATGTACTCTGAAATCTCTGTCTTAGAGAAAAAGCTAATTAGGACGTAATGTCTGCTAGAAAATTTTTAGTTCTGTAAGCTTTAATTATATCACATCCAATGTGGTGCTTGAGTTGGTGATGGAGTTTTTTTTTTACCTTGCCAATAATTGAGCCATTTTTTGTGGAGGAATTCAGTAAAGAACTGCAACATGCTTTCTCTGTTCACAAAATTTTTTAGACCTTTGAAAGTGGACATCCCTGAAACTCACTGAAAGTAATGACTTCCTCTGTAACCTTTACTCATAATAGCATGCACTACATTTGTACTGCTAGATCTTTCAGTTAACTTGCTTATAATGTGTTCTGGACAGTATTTTCAGACAGTAGATACTGGCTGTGCACTTTGTCCATGGGACGCTGTTTTTAGTCCTCTCTCCCACCCTGATGTGATAGTCTGTGGATTAGACTTCCACCTTGTGTCAGCACCTGCTGCAGCCATTCTGAAATGTTTTATAGCTGGTTAGGAACTTATGATATGAAATCTTCAGTAGGAAAGACTGTTTTAAGCAAGGCTACATTATATCCTTCCCCTCATGATTGTGGTTATGGAAATATGTTGATGTTATACATGTTATATTAAAAATACAAATATATTGGATAGTGTGAATATTGTTACCAAAGTAGGCAGATTATTAATCTCAGTGACAGGTGGCTGCAGAGTATCTAAATCTAGCATATATTATTTAAGGAATTTAATTACTTTAATGTAGTTGCTCTTGTATTTACTTCTACTTTTGAACCTACGCACAGTATCTAAGCCTGACATATCATGTTTGCCCATATAACACATTTTTCCATCAGCTTTCTACCTATTATCTCTGCTACACCCATTCTCTTTCTGTTCTTCACTGCCACCTAATATCAGTGTACTCTCCCACTCAGAAACTCTTCACCTACTATTACCTGTCCTTTAGCCACTCACTCTCTCATCCATTCTTTCCCTATAGCCCCATCTCTTTTTCATCTTTCTAACTCTACCATACATAAAATTAAGCTTTTCCCTCTACCTACACTCCCCTTCAAAACTAAAACAAAAATTGCAACTTTAGTTCCTTCGGATTATTTCTTTCAAATCTTCTACTATCAGGTGACATACATCCTAACCCTGGGGCCAACCAAAGCTCTCCTCCCCCACCCTATCCCTCAGACCCCCAAAATTCTACCCATAATACATTTTCCCAGACTCCAACATCTTCATCCTCTAAAAATCTATCTATTCACTCAATGAACATTCAAAGTTTCTTGACCAAAATCACAACTTCTATGCCTGAATGTCTTGACACCCCCCCTGACATTTTATGCCTTTCCGAAACTTGGCTTAAGCCACACATCCAATACTGAAATACTTCCACCAGGCTATAATATCCTCCAGCATGATAGACTTAAAAAGAAAGGTGGAGGTGTAGCTATTCTTTACTCTAACCAACTCACCCTTCCCCCTCTTTCAATCCCTACTCCTGACTTTCTTCCAGCTGAAATTCTCATTGCCAACTACCAATTAAACACTCATAAGAAATTAGCTATTGCATCCATTTACATCCCCAGGTAACAACATCCCAGTCCTAGAACTCTTTCTATCTTGGATCTCTCAAACCATCTTTATGAAACTGTTGTCTTAGGTGATGTAAATATCGACTGGAATACCCTAGACTGATTCCCCAAACTCCTCCATTAACCTTTTCAGCTTCTCCCAGCTAATCTCTAACCGTACTCGACTTAACAAGCATACCAACTCTACCTCCACTCTAGACTGGGTCCTCAACTCCAACCCTTATCTTTATTATAACCCCTCTACCCTACCAGATACCCTTAGTGATCACCATCCCACCTTCATTATAAGACATTCTCCCCAAATTCAAAAAACCCAGCAATACAAAGACTGCCGTAAACTCTCAAATTTTAATCCAGATACTTTCAACCACATGCTCTTTTCAATTAACTGGTCCTTCCTTCACATTCTCCCCCCTAGAGGAAGCTGTCCTGGCTTTTAACAACATCTTTCTTGATATACTCAACTCCCTGGCCCCATCAGAAAACTTAGGTACAAAACTTACTTTGCCCCGTGGTTAACACAAACCACCAGAAGGCTTATGAATAAGAGGGATAGTGCCTGGAAAAAATGGCTAAAGTCCAAATCTTTCACTGATCTCTCAACCTACACAGAGCTCCGTAACTTAACCAAAAAAAAAGTAATTCTTCATAAGCAAAACTTTTTTTCACAAACCACTCTATAATCCTCATTCTATCCCCCAAAAGTTCTGGAAATCTGTTAATAAGCTGCTACATCCTGGCTGCCCATTACCCCCCAACCCCTGCCATGATAGCTGTTCCTCTGATACTGCTACATTCCTTAATTACTTCTTTATTGACTCTGTCCGCAACCTTGCCAAAAATTATATCACCGACACCACACACCCCCAGTTCTATCCAGTGTACCATCTTGTCTCTTAAACCTGTCCTTACAATCTGTGTCAGGTCCCTGCTCTCCAAACTTAAAACATGCTCACCATCAGTTGACAGCTTGCCTCCACAATTTCTAAAAATTGCTGCTAACTCCATAGCTGTCCCCATTTCCATATTATTAAGTAGATCCAGCAAGGAAAATACTGTGCCAGACATCTGTAAAAAATTTTATGTTGTATCCCTAACTTCAGACCAATCACTGTCCTATCTCCCCTGTCTAATATTCTAGAGAAATGCATCCACAAACAGCTCCTTAATCACCTTCTCCAAGAAAATCTTCTTATCCCCACACAGCATGGTTTTCGCCCAAAACATAGTACTGCCACTGCTCTGAACATCCTTCATAAATACTATCGCAAAATCCTGTGACAACAATAAGTTAGTCTTCTGCTTGTTTCTTGATTGATCCAAAGCCTTTGACACTCTTTCCTACAAACTACTTCTATCCAAACTAGCTTCATTAAACCTTCCAACGTTGCTCTATCTTGGTTCTCCAGTTACCTTTCCAACAGATTCCAGGCAGTGAAATTCTCTCCCTTCTTACCAGTACATACTGGGGTGCCCCCATGGCTCCATCCTTGGGCTCCTACTTTTTAACAGCTTCATTAATAATCTTCACTCTTCTTGCCCACTCTCTAACGTTATTCAATATGCTGATGATTCCAGAGTCATCTCCTGCTCTACTGAGATCACACACCTTCATACCCTCACCCAAGAGTCTGTCGAAAGATGGCTTACTTCCAACCAACTGCTACTGAACCCCAGGAAAACATCCCAAAACTACTTTTTCTGTCTCCTCCCTGAAGAGTACAATCATCTCTAATGAACCTCACACTAAGCTACTAGGTGTTATTATTGATGACCACCTAAAGTTTGATCTACACACTAAGCAGTGCATTAAATAAGCTCATCAAAAACTAGGTCTGCTATACAGACACAAAAAAATTGCTCACTAATACTTCCAGACTTTCCCTTTCACAAGCCTTCCTACCCCCCACACCACTTTATGCAACCTCTATAACTGACATTCCTCCAGTCTAATCTTATGTCTAAAGTAGAACTCACCTATAACAAAATTGCACGATTTTCCTCCAGCCAGCCTTATCACACTCATCACTACATAGCCCTAAAAAAACTGCAGTGGCTGGAATTTCATCACCAAATCCTACTTCGCCAGCTTCTCATGGCCCATTTAGTCTTAAATGAACCATCAGCCTGCCCTCTATCTCTGCTGTCATCCAACCCTACACCCCCAGGCAAAAAAATCTGTAGACACACCGATGCACCACAAAACAATTTATTGTAGGCAAAGAATACCAAACAAAGCTTTCAAGATAAACTCTTTTTCAGTGCTTAGCAAAAATACAATGCCATACAATCACTTAAGTACTATCCTATGCATCAGCTAGCCAATGATACAGAGGTAGTTAACAATCAATTATGCAAATGAGCTAAAACAATTAAAAATAGTCTTGTAGAGCCTTGTCTTGCTTCCGGTTAGCGCTAGGGTTTGCCAAAAACAAATTAATCAGAGAAAACAGACCAAAAACCCTGGCGTTAGCAGGTGCTGTAGTTCAAAGTAGTATAATCCAAGAGGGACAATAGTTCAAAAGATGTATAAAATCACCGTTTATTCTCTGTAAACGGTGATTTTATACATCTTACTACTTTGAACTACAGCACCTGCTAACGCCAGGGTTTTTGGTCTGTTTTCTCTAATTAAAAATAGTCATTTAAATAAACATTCATATTAAAATATATATTATATATGATTATGTTTAGTTTTTAAAACAGGATTTATGTTATGTTGTGCATTTAATCCTGGTGGTACATTAGCCCTAAAAATAATTTATCCATTTATATTCTGTTAATTCTGTTTTCTCAATCAAATTACCCCCTCTACCATCAGAAAAGATTTTTTGTAACACCCTAAATTTGTCTATGATTTGAAGTTTTCTGTAAAATATGCTTATACAGAGCATTTTCACTAATACACCTATGTATATCAGAAAGGTGAGAACTAATACGGTCTTTAAGTTTCTGATTAGTTTTGCCTATATAAAAATGATCACAGGCTTCACAGTTTGCAAGATATATAACATTATTTGTAAAACACGTAGCATAAGCTGTAAGCATAAACTCAGCCTTTGTAATCGGGTGTATATAAATTGTCTGTATTCATTTCATTACAAAAAAAACACAATTATAACAGGGCACAGTGCCTTTTTTCTTTATATTAACATTTACTTTCCTAGCCATATCTTTATAACAAAGCATTTATTTTAGGTTTCTCTCCCTCTTATAAGTAAACCTAGGTTGAGCCCCCACAATATCACAGATATTACTGCTAGATTGTAAATTTGCCCAGTTTTTCTGTATAATTTTCCTAACCATATTAGTATGTCTATTATATTTAGTTATATACCGTAATGTGTTCCTTACCATCATTATTCGTAGTATTTCTACTTACAGGGCCATGTAACTAAGGTTTAACGCTTCTTCCACATTCATTTATCACATTTTTTTTTCTCTTCCTCTATTAATGTTTCATTAAACCCCCTTATCTTAAAGTCACTAATCATACAACTTAATTCACTGTCAAAGTCATTATCATCAGTATTGAGTCTATTAGCTCTGAGGAACTGCCCCGTCAATACATTCTGACAAACATGCCTAGGATGCATGCTTCTAGAATTTACATAGCGAGTAGCTTGCACTTCTTTTCTATGAATTTTTTGTTTTAAACTTCCTATTTTTATATATAATACATACATCCAAAAAGTTAACCATAGTATCTGAATGTTTAACATCAAATATTAAAAACTGTGTTTCATTTTGCAATTCAGCAACAAATTCATTAAGGGCTAACAAAGTTCCTCCCCAAAGCAGAGAAACATCATTCACAAATCTTTTAAATAATAATACATTCTCATTCCTGTAACAACCTTGCAACCCATTGTTATAAATATACTGCTCTTCCTACCTTGATAATACTAAGTATTCGCAACGGGGGTTCCCATAGCAACCCCCGTGTGCTGATTAAATATTGGGCCATTAAACATAAACACATTATTGTGTAATACTGTTTCTAACATAGAGCATAACATTTCAACTTTACGAGCAGTATAGTCAGTATGCAGTAATAAATACTCTCTTATAGATTGTATACAGTAATCATTCGGTATAATGGTAAATAGTGACTTTATATCCATTGTAACCAGGATGGGACAAGCACTTCCATTCTTAACCGACCATTCTCTCAAAGAGTAAAAAAATCATTTGTGTCCTTAACCACACTTCGACTAAATTTAAGTAATGGACTTAACTGCTGTTAAAAGTATTTAGATAAGAGGGTAGTAGCCCATTGATTTCCAGAAACAATCAGTCTCATGGATGGTCTAACCATGTTTTTATGCAATTTCGGTAAACAATATATAATTGGTGTTATAGGATGGGATAAATATAAAAAGTTATACATTTCAGGTAAAATATCACCATCCATAAGCAGCAGCTCATACAAATAAATTTTAATACTAAAAATTAAACTGTTCACTTTACTCTTGTTAATCTGCATAAAAATCATAGAATCATCTAACAATTCACGCATGAGTTCATTATAAAATTCTACATCCATAATAATGACCTTGCCCCCTTGATCTGCTTGTTTTATGATTATTTCATTGTTATTAACAAGCTTCCTTAGTGCATTCATTTCATCACAGTCTAAATTGTAAAATTTATCCTGATTAGACTTTATGAAAAACATTTCATAAATGTAATGTTCACACATTTCAGCAAAAGCTTTCACCACAGGGGTACAAGTAGGAATAAATATACTGGTTCTCTTAAGGTTTGAACTCCTAGTGTCATTACCTTTGTTAAGCAAGAGCTTCAAATCAATTTTACATACGAACAACCTCAATTCAGTTAAAATTTCACTCAAATCACCCTCATAGGATGGTACATATGACGTACTTTTTTCGAGGACACGTATTTCCTTATCAGATAACACATATCTAGATAAATTAACTGTTGACCGTTCAGCCGTCTCTTGAACGGCTTGCTCCGCATCACAGGGCCTGAATATGTATTCTTGTGTTCTTTTTGCAGCAGCGTTGTTCTGCTTTCTCCATTGTGTCATCCATTCCTGCCTCGGCTCTGGCTCCTCCCTCTGGCTTTTGTCATTACCTGGACTGGCAGTTGTATTTGAAATCTCCTCGTGCTTAAAAACTATCAACATTACTATTTGCATTAACATTAGCAGATTGTTGTTGTACTGGAGCTTCATTGGTACTATTCACAACAAAAGTATCTTAAGTTTGTGATAGCTTCACTGCATTTCGCTGAATCAGCATGCTGTACATTGTTAATTAATTCATGCTGAGATCCCGAACCACCCATAGATCCGTTCTTAGTTGGTAGAGTCTGATTAGACCAGTCATCTGAGGTGAATACTTCTGCTGCAGTTTTTCTTTTGGCCAATGAAATATATGATTTAGTTTAAAGTCATTAATATCACACACAATCTTGCGCTTCCTGGTATTAAACCCTACCCTACACCCCCAGCCATCCTCTACTTAGCTTTCAACAGCAGCTACTGCAAGTTTGTAAGCTCAGTACAAATATTGGCAAACTACTCTACAGCTATTCAGCAGCTCATGATTGGAATACATTACCACTAAATATCAGGTCTATTACCAACCCAAGCACCTTTAAAATAGCTCTAAAGGACAACCTTCGTAAATCGTGGTCATGCTTCTGTAATGACCCAACTTAACCTCTATCTGCTAACACTCTGTTACCCTCTTAGCTCCTAAGTAGCTCCTTTCTGTAGTTCTTTTCACTGTCTGCCTTCTTGGGGCTATCCTCATGTATATGCTCTACACCTGTAAGTTTTCTGTTTCTCTTTTACTTCTCTACTAACTTATAACCTCTTACTAAGTTCCTCTCCCAATCTATGTTTACAATTTGTCTTCTCTCTTCATCTCATTCTTAATATGCTACAGTATTAATAAGTTGTTTTTTTTACCATAGTTAACTTTTATCATCATATTTTTGTATTGTCTAGGCTTTAGTTTGATACATTAACTCCTGTTCTCCTGTAAAAGTATACCATGTTAGTTGTTTATTAGTTGCTTTTTCTGTCTTGTATTTTTGGATTGTAATTATTGACCTTGTCGTTTTACTATTTGTTTTCTTGTACTACTGGAACTGTTTTCCTTGGCTCTCTGCTAAAAAAGGGCTTCTGCCTGGTCGGACCAACCCGGTTAGCAAATGTCAAATAAATAAATAAATGTACTCTGTAGGTACACATGGCAGAATTATAAAAGGGGACTTCAGTCTACCTGGTACAGAATGGGGAAAACTAGATGTAGTAACATAAAGAGCTTTAACATTTTTTTGTAAATACACCGACATGATGAGAAAGTATACAAGACATTATCTGTATGCCACAGGTTTTTGCAGTAGCTGTGTTATTTGCTTCCAGCTGTTACTGGAAGAGACCATTTTGTCATAGTAGCCTCTCTGCTCACTCCTCTGCCTGTTAATAACCATCAAGATTCAAAGTGCTATCAAATTACAAATTAGATGAACAAAATTTTTCAAATGTTCTTATGAAGAATTTTTTGCTGGTAAAGACACAGACAAGAAGAAAGTTTTGAAGGAGTCAGTCATAGGTTTAAAACAAATATAAAACAAGGCTTGGTATGATACAAACCATCTCTTCTGTACTGGTGATCAATAAATGGAAAAGGAATCTATCTACAAGTTAGAATAAACTTTTAGAAATGGAAAACTGGGAAGAATAGGTCTCAGAATGGCAAATAATTTGGATCGTAGGATTAAATTAAGTGCAAGAAGCAAACAAAATAAATTTGTGGAAGGACTAGTTGAAAACATGCACTGCTGTAAAAGATCAGTTTTTAAAAACATCAGGAAGATGAAATGATGTGTTTCCTTTGAGAACATCTTAACTGTTTTGTACCTATAGCATAATTTTTGCATTTCTTCGACTAACTACAGAGCAAGTCCTTTTACAGCACCATCTCTAGGCCATAACTCCTGTGAGCACTCCCTACAATAACTTAAATATTGCTCCCTCATGTCATCAGTTAAACGTGCACAATCACAATCAGTAAGTTCTATGATTGCAGGTAAAAAAAAGATACTGGTTACCATTTAAAAAAGAAAATACATATTTGTATTACATTTTATGTACTGCATATGGTTGATCCCCTAGCACCTGAATAAATGTGTGCCATATATTGCAACACATAACAGATGGGAGTCTAGTATCTTTCATGCTATCTGTGAATGATTAATAATTATATCTAAACTATTTCTCTTTTTTTTTCTTTTGCAAAATGTGCAGGAATCTCCTTCCTGCTGCTCAAACTCTTGCTGGTGGTATAGTGTGTGCTGCTGGACATTCTTTCTGTAGCTGCAGACATCTGCTGTCACCAAATGAATGTCCAGTTGGACAGTGAGGTGCCTGTGCAGGTCTGGAGAGGGCTGAATCATGCATCTTAATTTAGTTGTAGTATGTTCAGTTATCGTTCCTGCTTTGGAATCACCAGCTGTTTCACAGTTTTTGTTTTAATTATTTAATTAAAAAGGCAGTACTGTTTGTTTGTTTTACCATTTCTTGCAGTGTATTGAGCTTGTTGCCCAGTGCTGATGCCTGGAAGAGAGGTCTGTTTTGAAAGTTAGGTGTGTGTGTGTGTCTGTGTGCGCGCATGCAAATGAATGCAGTCCTGATTTAACTGTAGTCATCTAGGTTATAAGGGGATCTTTTTGGAAAGTGGTAACTTTGTTATTGCTGCTCTGAAGTATGGTTCACAGAAAATATTGTTTTAATTCTAGTCATACAACAATACTAGACGTAAGATGACATGTCTGGTACAGTCTTACAGACTACTGTGGGTCCAATTCCAAAAGACTTGCTCTCAGTGTAAGTGACTATCTCTGGTGTAAGTTTGTTTTATAAATACACTTTACACTAGAGTAAGTCAATTCCACTGAAAGCAAGTCTTTTGGAATCTGGCCTTTATAAGAAAAGAAAACTAATAATAATTTTCAAGAGATGCAAAAAAGTTAAAAAAGAAAAAGGGTGGATGTTTCAAAAAATACATGAAAATTCAAACAGAACAAGATGTAAACTTTATTTTTCATGACTTGTTCTACTTCATTTGACAGCATAAAGGCATTTTCTGTCCATTTTATTCTAGTACATGGCTTGACATTGATATAATGAGAGTAAATACATAAGCTTTTTGTTTAAAAATCTTTACTAATTTTGAGGAAATTTAATTTCCAAATCAAGGGTCATGCACTAAGATCATGACATCTTCACAGATTGTCAGTACTTTGTCATGTGTTGCAATGGATATATGATCTATGTCCCAGTGTAGTATACTTATAAACTTTTCACTAATAATCATTGCCTCAAATGGAAATGTTTCATTATCGCTGCCTGAAAACGTTCATTCTCTTTTGGCTTCTAAGAATACCGATACAATAAAAACTTCACAGGTGAGATAATGTACTTCACAGACTTGATAACGGCACAGCTATTGTAATTTTAAAGATTTATTTTGTAGAAATTTTATTTTGCTGCTAGTCATTTATAATTTGCTAAAATTAACGTCTGTTCCATGTGTGATATGCCAAATTATGAATATGTGCCATATTAATATTTCTATAACTTGACCCAGATAGAGTGTATATAAAGTACATACGGTACTTCATGGTATTATATGAAAGCTTACATAGCATTGCAAACGTTGTCACTGATACCTGCTTTATGACTACTGCTGATTTGCATATATCAGTACTTGTTTAGTATTAAAACATAAATATATGCATAAATGATATATTTCTGGAAATACTTCAGACATTATGGAACAGCATTTCAAATGCTCTGTTGTTCTACAGAACAAAAATGAATAGCCTCTTAAGAGTGAGTTTCACACATCAGTTAATGTTTCAGAATTCATCTCATAAACAAAACATGTGCTAATGCAAAACCTGTTTTTCTGAAAGATTGTATGTATGTTGTATATACATATGTGTGTGTGTGTGGTCATAATCAGCTATCTCAAGTGCACAAAGTCATGCAGTGGTGTAAAAGTGTATCTTCATTATTAGCTCACTGTTGTAGCAGTATAAGCTATAATGGGGCATATCATACCAAGGATCAGACATCTGGCCAACTTCCATAGCTTTCGGGTACCTTTTACTTGTCTGTACTTCCATAGACAGGCAAGAGCATGCCTTTATAAAAGTAGACGTATAGGCACCAAAATTCAGAACTGAATTGTCATTGAAGCTACCAGTAAGACACGGTCTTAGCTCCATTTTCTCAGGTTCGGTGGTTAGTTTCATCAAGTGGGCAGATAACTACTCCCTTTGGGACTTAATACATATGTTTGTGTAAAAAATATAGCTTTTTTGTGATTTATGTTAAAGGGGAGGTGTGTGGTCAACAGATTCCCTATAAATATCACCACATGGACTGTTTTGTTTTGCTTATGGGAGGAACACAACATCCACTCCTGTTTTAGCTATAAATCTTTTACTGTTTTGGGGATGTGTAATTCCTTACCCTTAACTTAGAAAACCAAGGCTTAAGGGTTTGACACACAAAGTTATGGGGCAGGGTTTCAGTTCATCAGATGTCTTCTCTCTAGTCTCTAAGATGAGAAAAGTTTATAGAGAGGCTTCTGGTCCCATCACAGCACTCTCTTTGCCTTGGTCTTCAACAGGCAACTTCACTGTGATCATGTTTGAGTCTTCAGTCCATCCCTTGGCTTCTCTCAACTCTACCGGCATTGCTTCTCATGAAGCTGCAAAGAGCCAAGAGACAGACAGATGTCCACCAAGGCTCCTTGTGTCCTCTTCAGACAGGGAAAAAACACTCTTGTTGAGACTGTTAGAGGAGGCTAAAATCCAACCTTTACAGAGTCGGACTAAGGAATTGGATTCCCAGCATTTCACGTGCACTGTTGTTTTTCAGAAAAAAATTTGCTTCTTTAGAGTGAGTAGCAAGCATCCATTAAAGTTTCAGAGTTAATCTCCTAAACAAAACACATGTTAATGCAAAACCTGTTATTTTAGCAGCTTGTTTGAGTACTTATTTTCTATAGAGACTCCCAGGAAGAAGATAACATGAGTTTAAACGTATGCCCTTTCTTCATCTCCGTCATGCAAGGAAGCAAAACAAGAGTGGCTTTTAGATTTATTTAAAGCTTTCCAGCCACTTTAGCAGAGGTGTTTCCACAGACTAAAAGCAAATTCTGATTCAGACTGTGATGTGCAGGAAGTTAGTTTAGATTATGTGTTCCAGGTTTTTGTCCCAGTAAATTGGGGATCAGAATTTGTTTGCACATTAGTAAAGTCAGAGTGTTCCATTGTCTACTTTCACTAGGTTAGTTAATTGCCTAAACATGCCCTCAAGATTCCTGCATTAAGAGACCTCTTGGTGTAAATGTGCCAGAGGTATTTTTGCTCAGATTCATGGCAAATAAGCACACAGAAATTTTCTTTTAAATATAGTTTGCTAAATGACACCAGAAAACCACAGCTGTTAATGTGTGCATGGAAAAAGTATGCTGTCCATGTGCAAGTTTATTATATACCTTTTATAACAGTAGTCAAACTGGATTGTTTGAGATTTGCAGCAGCTGCTTTTTATGCATATTTTCTATCTTATGTCACCGGCATTGGAGCCAAGCAATTGCAAAGAAGAGTCTATAACTTACCTGTATTCCTATCCAATGGCAAACACATTTCTGCAGCCCTTCCAGTTTTTCAGCATTCCCACAAATAAGCAATGACAAATTCCAGGTCCTTGGGCGGCACAGTGGTGCAGCGGTTAGCATTGTCACCTCACAGCAAGAGGTTCTCTGGTTCAATTCTTGGCTGTGGTGCTTTCTGTACGGAGTCTGCACGTCCTCCCTACATTTGCGTGGGTTTCCTCCGGTGCTTTGATTTCCTCCCACATTCAAAAAGACATGCATCTGAAGCATTTCTTCTTGGGCTTCTAATGAAAATGGGCTCTGTCCCAGTTGGAATTTCCCAGTAAACAAATGTTAAATAAATAAATGATTCTTGCCCATAGCCAATCAAGACCACACTCCTAATTTTTTGTCTCGGTGTATTGTGCCTAACTTCTCCAGGTGCAGCAAAAGTGAATGTTAAATGCTGTTACTGAGAACAAACCCAACAGGTTAATTGTCCACCTACTTTTAGGACGTCATAACTAGGATCAGCATAACTCCCAGTGATGGATTCCCATTAATCCAAAAGCTTGAGTAATTGTATAACCTGTGTTGGTACAATAAAAGATATGTTATACCTTATTTCCAGTAGCCTCTTGTCAGTAATTTACATGCCAGCACCTCCTCTATATTCTTAAAATCAGTAGACAATCGCCAAAACATGTATACTTTTAAAAATAATTTTTGGTGACCAAAATGCAAACTGGAATGGACAACATAACTGTTCTAAACCAAAAAGCGTCTTTGCTAAATTTGTACTGAACACAAATGTTTTTGAGAACCTGTTTGTATTCTGCGCAACCTTAGGGCTGTAAACCTTTATTGTTTAATCATTGCTTTTCTTTTATGGAATTAGAGGACCCACATAACTTGCTCAGCAGTTAAAGTACCTTTCTCCTGTAATCCTTAAAAAATAAGCTTTTTATATTGTGCAAGGGGCTCTATAAGTTATTCTGAAACGGTCCGTAAACTGAAATTTCTGACTGTGTTTTTTAGTTTTATTTGCCCCATTCCTAACCTGTAGTTTCCTCCAACACCCTTCCATCATACTTTGTGGAAATACCAAGCTGAAAGAATTGTATTTGTGGTCATTTCCTTTACTGCTTGTTTTCGTTAATGCTGTATGTCACATAAAAAATGCTTTCTTCCTCAAGTAAATGTCTAATAGTTAGTCTTGTACTGGGTACTGGTAAGCATAACTCTCAATTTCTTTCATTGGGAGTTGCAGATAAAGCCAAAAAATAATGAGAGTAGAGAAGCTCTACGTCATGGACACCTTTAAATCTTACTCTAATTTACTGATTGTAATCCTCAGAAATTTTCCAGAAAAATCAAAAATTTTATGAGGGGCAGGGCAAAATATTACGCAAAATCAGGGAGAGTTCAGCGGTATGGCTGGCAGTGATACTGATGTTCTTCGGGTTTCACTGTTGCAGTTATCACATTTGGGTTATCTGCTTGCAGTAGCCCTCAGTCGGCCCGATTATCAAAGTCTTGGGTCCTGCATCGGTTGCTGTCTCAACTTCCATGACGGCAGGTAGTCAGGGGTATAAAGCATGCAGCTGATGCCATTACATCAGTCTTTCTTGCTGTGCGGTGCTCAAAGCAGAAGCAGTTTGCAACGGCCGGTCGGCCAACTCCTGAAATTTTCGTTTTCGAGTTTCAGAACCGAAGTCTTCAACTAAAGCTAAGTACCCCGTTGGGGAAACTTTTTCTTGCTCTAAACCAATGTCAGTAAAAGTCAATAATTGTATTTCTTGTGCAAAGCAAATACCTCATAAAGATTTTCATTTGTACTGTATTCCTTGCCTAGGCCCTGACCATGACGTACCTCGCTGTCAGTTTTGTGCCTTATTTAAACAATAAACTGTTTGTCGTCGGTGTATTTGCACTTCTAAATATTTTGGTACTCGGTTCAATTATCCAGAGATGGCTTTGGTAAGCCACCCGACTACAGACATTCCAAAAAAATGCAAAGATAAAGACAGAGACAGGCCGCCTAGGTCTAAAGTTGCCGACGACGCTTCTCCTAAGTTAGTCGCCAGTTCACCGGTACTCAATGAGGCGGTCTCGCAGTCCCTGATACCTGCTACTTCAGATTCGCAGGCCTCTACTGAGACCCATTCGGAGTCCGGTATGCTGCAAGATGCTTCAGTTGTGGAACCTACGGATGTCTGTACCTTGGATGGGTCTGGAGCTGCTGTGCAGGCACCGGCTTCAGAGGGTGTATTCAGGCCTACTGACTTGCATATTAAACCGATGCCATCTTCTTCTTCAAGGCCTAAAACTCGATCCATGCTTAGAAAACCAATGTCCAGACCACATGGTCAGGCCTCTATGCTTAAAAAACAAATGATAAGAATGGCTGAGGACCTTATTACTTTAATCAGGGGAAGCCTTCCCCCTCTAAGAGACCTAGGACTGAATGTGCTTATGATTCTTCTGATCAGGATTCTGAAATTTCTGTTTTCTCTGATGACCAGGATTTGCCCTTATCTACCTGTGAGGATTCTGATGCAGAGGACGCTATTCCCTCTGCTTCCCCTCCAGAGGATTTCACTTTTGGTCAAACCTTGCATACTCTTAGGGAGCATTTTCGCTGGGAAAGCCAGGATTATTCTGATTCTAAAAAGAGGCTTAGGGATTTCTTACTGCTGCCCCAACACAGGCCTTTAGCTATTCCCCCCTGTAGACATTGTTGATGATGCCTTTTCGGAGTCTAGTTTGGCCCCTGACTCCTTACTTCCTGCTCCCAGAAAACCAGATAGATATTACAGGGTTCCTGACTCTCACAAGTTCCTCTTTAAAAATCGTACTGCGGATCCTGAAACCATTTCACAGGGACAGGGCATTAAAGCTACTACTGACAAAAATCCTACGCCCTCTGATAGAGATTCCAGCGCGCTGGATAGATGGGGTAAGAAGGTATACACTTCTGCAACCTTGGCCATTAGGGCCTTAAACTGACAGTTTCATATGTTAAAGTGTCAGCAGCATATTACTGGATTGCTTAAACAGAAAATGATGTTGATTCCTGACTGTACTGAAAATAAGGATTTACAGGATTTAATGCATTCTGCTGAACAAGTTGGAAAACATACTTTGCAATGTGGTTTTGATTCACTAGAGGCATCTTGCAGGGTGACTGTTAGTGGGTCTGTACTTAGAAGGCATGCTTAGCTTGAGGAGCAATCTTTGCCAGATCATGTTAAAGCTAAATTGCTGGATGCTCCCTTAAACCAGGACCGCCTGTTTGGCAACAAAGCAGAAGTACTTAAAAAGATGGAGGAAAAAGCTAAATCTATGCAAACTGTTAAAGATTTCCTGCAAGTACAGCCTCCATGATTTAGTAGGCATTGGCCCTCTAAGAATTGATCCTTTCCTGCCTCTTCCAGGCCTTCTCAGTCCAAATCCACAACTAGCAGAACACTCAGGCTTCAGTCCCAAGGTACGCACAAGACTAAGCAGTGGGGGGCTTCCACTTCCAAAGCAGGGAGTAGTAAGACCTCCCCCTATGGTAAACTGTCTCAATGACTTAACTTTAAAACTTCCAAGCCCTTCTCAACTGATGGCACCTTTAGGGGGAAAGATTGCTCTGCAGGCAAAAGACTGGGAACTCATTACCCAGGACAAATGGGTTTTAAATATAGTTTCCCAAGGATACAGATTCCACTTCCACACTTTACCAACCCCAAATGGTTGGCCAGATCTACCCCTAAATCAGTGGGCAGAGGCTCAAAAGCAAGTTCTCTCTCAAGTATAAGGGCAGTTCAAACTGTCACAGAAGAGGAAAGGGGACAAGGTTTCTACTCAAGACTTTTCTTGGTGCCCAGAAAAGACAACTCCTGGTGTCCTATCCTGGATCTCTCTATCCTAAACACTTTTTTGGTGATCCCAAAATTCAAGATGCTAACTCTTCACCAGTTGCTTCCTATGCTAGGCAAGGATGTCTGCTTGGCAACACTGGATTTAAAGGAAGTCTACCTGCACATCCCAATCAGGGAATCTTGCAGAAGATACCTACACTTCAAAGCAGGCTTCATGCACTATCAGTTCTCTGCACTGCCCTTTGGCTTATCTACTGTGCCCAGGGTATTCACAAAGTGCCTAGCTTCAGTCATTGCATTTTGCAGGCAAAGAAATATTCAGATATACCCATACCTGAACGATTGCCTAATTCAGGCAGAAAGCCAGGACACACTATTGAAGCATCTGGTGTTTGTACAAAAAGTGCTATCTTCTCTGGGGTACACCATAAACGAAAAGAAATCACATCTGGTACCCTGCCAACAAATTGTATTCCTGGGAGCAAGCTTGAACACAACTTCCCAGATGGCTTTCCTCACGCCAGAGAAACAACTTCATTTGACAGCTTACTTCAAACTAATGGTTACAAACACCCTGGTATCTGCATGACAAATACTGCAAGCCTTGAGGTTCGTGGCCTCCTGCATTCTCCTAATTCCATATGCAAGACTGCATATGAGGAAACTACAATGGTATCTAAAAAGCCTATGTTGTCAACATTCTCAGGATCTAGAAGCAATGATTCCTATCATACCTTGCCTACAGTTAGAGTTCCTTTGGTGGGCAGAGGCCTGCCACCGATTCAAGGGACTGCCATTCACTCTACCCCCTGCCACCCAAACCCTAACAACAGACGCATCAGACTATTCATGGGGGGCTCACTTGGCAGGGAAGTGCATTCAGGGCAAATGGAACCCAAGTCAAATGCACCTGCATATCAATCAAAAAGAAATGTTAGCTGTACAGAATGCTCTGACAGCCTTCAAGGACCGCATTCTTCCAGGACAATTAATGATAAAGATGGACAACACCACTGTTATGTGGTACATAAACAAGCAGTGGGGGGGGCCCATTCATACCCTCTCTGCAGACTAGCCATGGCTCTGTGAAACACAGCCTTGAGCTACCAAGTGCACCTACAGGCTCAATTTCAGCCAAGAAAGCTAAATACACTGGCAGATGATCTAAGCAGAAATCTCATGGACCCACATGAGTGGAAACTGGAACCAAAGACGTTCAACATGTTGATAAACAAATTGGGGATCCCAGAAATAGACCTGTTTGCTTCCCCCCAGAACTACCAATTGACAAATTCTGCACAGGGACTCCCCACAAACAAGCTTGGAAAGTGGATGCCCTGTCCTTCACTTGGAAAAATCTATCAGTTTATGCCTTTCCTCCTCTGCCTCTCCTCTCCAAGGTACTGCTAAAGATCAAACAGGACTAACCAAGGACGATACAGATTGCACCAGACTGGCCACGCCAACACTGGTACCCCTCTTGCACAGTGTGTCAATGCTGGCACCATGGCACCTGCCTCAGACCCCCTACCCTGCTGTCCCAGCAGAAGGGCCAGATTCTGCACCCTCAGCTTCAAACCTTGAACCTGGCAGCCTGGCTAATTACCTGATCTCTCCGTTACCATCCCTCAGTAAACAAGTGTCGGATGTCATTCTGGAGGCAAGGAGGCCTAGTACTAGAAAATCTTATGCTGAAAAATGGAAAAGACTCTGTTCCTGGAACCAAACTCAGGGGTTGGGCACAGCAGCGCCCAGTTTACCTCAGATTCTTCAATACTTAACTGAGATGCTTCACAATGGCGTTTCCTTTTCCTCCATCAAAATTCATGCCTCAGCCATTTCAGCTCATTACAACACAGAACCACCTCTCTTCTCTCATCCACTGATCAAGCAGTTCCTCAGAGGGGCCAAAAACTTAAGACCACCCAGGAGAGCCCCTACTCCAGCCTGGGACCTTAACTTTATATTGGAAAAACTTAGTCTACCTCCTTTTGAGCCAGCTGCAAATGCAGAGTTGAAATTCCTTTCTTGGAAAACAGCCTTCCTTTTAGCCATCACTTCAACAAGAAAGGTGTCTGAATTACAGGCCCTTATGGCAGTGGAGCCTTTCATCATCTTTCATGCGGACAGGGTGTCCCTCATGACCAATCCCTCCTTCATGCCCAAGGTAGTATCCAGTGTGGCTCTTAATCAGTTCATTCATTTGCCAACTTTCTTTTATAATCCACAGAACAAAGGGGAACAGATACTGCACTCCTTAGATGCACACAGACAACTTAGATTTTACTTGGACAGGACTAAACCCCTCAGGAAATCTGAACAGCTGCTGGTGGCATTTGCTGCAGGGGCAGAGGGGAAGGCCATTTCAAAGCAAACTATTTCTAAATGGATAGGTCATTCCATTCCTTTCTGCTGTAAGCACCATGCAAAACCTATCCCACAGGGGATAAGACCATATTCTACCAGGGCTGCATCTACCTCTACAGCCTTTCTCAGAGGTGTCCCTACCAGGGACTTCCTAGAAGCTGCTACCTGGAGTTCTGTACATACTTTCACCAAGAATTACCATTTGCCAATTTTCTCTAAATCCAGAGCTGGTTTTGCCACTGCGGTCTTGCAGGGCCTTATAGCTGTTCCTAATGCTATCTGAATTCCGCCTCCCATCCTTAGCTTTGGGAATCTATCCAAATGTGATGACTGCAACAGTGAAACACGAAGAACATAGTACAGTTGTGTACACTTACCATAAATGTAGATGTTTGAGTGTATTCACTGTTGCAGTCCTGGTTACGTTCCTTCCAGCCCCCTAACTTCTTTTGGCTATACCTCTATTCTTTTTTACTATGCTTAAAAGCTTTTTGATGTATTTGCTTTTTTGTTGGAGGTGTAACCTTGTATATATATTGAATTGCTTCCCATTAGGGGGGGCACCTGACATCTGGGGCAAGAAAAACTGATGTAATGGCGTCGGCTGCATGCTTTATACCCCTGACTACCTGACATCATGGAAGATGAGACAGCAACCGACGCAGGACCCAAGATATTGATAATCAGGCCGACTGAGGGCTACTGCAAGCAGATAACTCAAATGTGATGACTGCAGCAGTGAATACACTAGAACATCTACATTTATGTTGTGTACACAACTGTACTTTCTTTCAGTTTATACCACTGTAAGTCTGTTATGATGTTCTTCATCTCACATTGCTGCAGTCCTTACACTTGGGTAGTCCGCTGTCCTCGGTCGGCCCGAATATCAAAGTATAAGGCTGACGTCGGTCAAGGCGCATTAGACTGACATCAGGACGTCAGGGTACAAATCGCATGACCGGCGTCATATCCTCAGTCTTTTGCCGCATGGTCCGATGCAGAAGCAGCGTTGCAAGTGCCGTTGCGCTCTGAAATTTTTCGAGTTCGGAGTTTCAGACCGAGTCAAAGTTGGCTAAGTACCCGTTGGGAATATTTTGCTTTTTCTTGCCTCAGTGGTTTACGGATGTCAGAAAAAGTGAATAACTGTATTTCTTGTGGGAAACAGATACCGCATAGAGATTATCATACCTTGTGTATTCCTTGTTTAGGGCCTGAGCACGGCGTTGTTGGGTGTCGCTTTGTGCTAGATTCAATAAGCGCACTATTAAGAGAAGGTTAGATTGTGCCAGGTTAGTCTTTGGGAAGCGGTGCAATTACACTATGCCGTCGGATGCTCCGGCGCGCTTCTTCTAAGAAGCGCAAGGATAAAGCAGCTAAGCCCAGGGTAGATGAGTCGTCCGGACGCCGGTTCTTTAGAGGTATCGGTGGAGCCGGTGGTTCCACCGGAGGTTTCTTTAGAGGCCCAGGGGGAGACCTTGGTATTGCAAGATGTGGCCTCTCAGGAGGCAAGTCAGGCTGAAGGGGCTTCTCAGGTTACTGTACTCCCCTCCCTTCCTAGGGTGGTTAGGCCTTCTGTTTCTAAGGCTTCTCCCAGAGGCAGGCCAGGTTTAGCTTCAGTTGGTGTCACTCCTAGTTCTTCAGGATCTGTGCCCAAGAAGCATATGCTTAAAATCGCAGAAGATTTGATTACCTTAATTAGAGGTTCTTTGCCCCCTCCTGATAAGAGGCCTAGGGTGGAACCTGAGTTGGGAGTTTTGAGCAGGCTTCAGATGTTTCAGAGTCTTCGCTGAAGACTTGCAGGAGTATCCTCCTTATTCTCATTCTGAGGTGGCTGATTCTAGCGCTTCTGCTTCTCCTGCTGAGAATTTTTCTCTTTCAGAGACCCTCCATTCCATGAGGGAGCATTTTAAGTGGGAAGGTCAGGATTTCTCTGATTCCAGGAAAAGGCTTAGGGAATTTCTGTTTTACCCCAGCATAGGCCTTTGGCTATACCTCCTGTTCTGGATGTTGTGGAGGATGTGTTTGCAGAGGCTTCTCTTAATCCTGATTCCTTGCCTCCTGCTCCTGTTAAGCGGATAGGTATTATAGGGTGCCTGAAGCTCATAAGTTTCTTTTAAGAGTCCTAGCGGACCCAGAAACTGTTAGTCAGGGGCCTAAGGGTGTTAAGGCTTCTGTTGTTAAAAATCCGGTTCCTCCAGATAAAGAGGCTAGGGCTTTGGATAGATGGGGAAAGAAAGTTTATAAGTCTTCCACCCTAGCTATGAGGGCTCTAAATTGCCAGTTTCACATGTTGAAATACCAAAACTATCTACTGTCTCAATTGAAGTCTAAGGTAGATGCTCTGGCGGAAGGTATTGACTGTAAAGAGTTACAGGATTTGGTACATGTCTCTGAACAAGTGGGTAAGCATTCTTTGCAATGTGGTTTTGATGCTGTACAGGCCTCGTCTAGGGTGGCTGCCATAGGGTCAGTTCTTCGCAGGCACGCCTGGCTGAGGGATCAGAATTTATCTGACCATGTTAAGACAAGGATTTTGGATGCTCCTTTACAATCTGATGTGTTATTTGGTTCACCTGTTGAGGCAGTCTTAAAGAAAATGGAAGACAAGGCTAAGTCTATGCAGACTGTTAAAGATTTTTTGCAGGTTCAGCCTCAGTTTAGCAGAAATTGGCCTACTAAAGGGTGGGCGTATCCTTCTTATGATTCCCAGTCTAGGGGCAGGTCTAGGCGGGGTAGGGGCAGAGCTCAGGGCTCTTTCAGGCCTAGGACAGGAAGTTCACCTGCACAGTCTTGGTGAGGGCAGGGGTCAGTCCTTTCGTAAACAGACCCAATGACCTACCTTTTCAGCTGCCAGACTCTTCTCGACTGGCAGCACCTTTGGGAGGAAGGTTGGCACTTTTCAAAGAAAATTGGAGTTTAATTACCCAAGACAGATGGGTGTTGGATATCATACACCAAGGTTACAGGTTTTATTTCCATACCTTACCTCCCTTCAAAGGCATGCCAGACGTTCCTCCTCAGCAAAGAATAGAGGCTCACAAACAGATTTCTCTGCTGCTCCAAATAGGAGCCATTCAGGTCCCTCTGTCAGAAGTGGGCCTAGGATTTTATTCTCGCCTGTTCCTAGTACCAAAGAAGGGGAACACGTGGAGACCAATTTTGGATTTATCTATCCTCAACACTTATCTGGACATTCCCAAGTTCAAAATGTTGACGTTACAACAGCTTTTACCTCTGCTGGGCAAAGATCATTGGATGGTGACTCTGGATCTCAAGGAGGCTTACCTTCATGTTCCTATCAGGCTAAGTTGCAGGAAGTATCTACGTTTCGGGGCTGGGACTTCTCATTATCAGTTCTCTGCATTGCCCTTTGGCTTATCTACTGCGCCCAGAGTATTCACGAAGGTTCTGGCTCCAGTGATAGCTTTCTTCAGACTAAGAGGAATACAGATCTATCCTTATTTGGACGATTGTCTGATTCTGGCTCAAGGAAAAGAAGAACTTCTTCATCATCTACACTATGTGATAGCAGTGCTAAGATGCCTGGGGTATTCTGTGAACGAAATAAAGTCCAGTCTAGTACCCTCTCAGGACATGTGCTTTCTGGGTGTGAGACTGAATACAGCATTCCAGATGGCCTTTTTGACCCCGGACAAACAAAAGAATCTTTCTCTTTACTTCCATCAGTTGTCTCATCAGTCCAGGCTGACTGCAAGGACAGTCCTTCAAGCCTTGGGGTTCATGGCATCTTGTATTCTGGTGCTTCCCAATGCCAAACTGCATATGAGGAAGCTGCAATGGTATCTCAAAAATGTATGGACACAGCACTGCCAAGATTTGGACACTGTCATTCAGATAATACCTTGCATTCAAAAGGAATTTTTGTGGTGGGCTCAGGAATGTCACCTAAACAAGGGACTCTCTGTGACCCGGCCAGAGGCAAGTCAGATTCTAACGACAGATGCCTCAGACAAAGCTTGGGGAGCTCATCTAAAGGGAAAGTGGATACAAGACACGTGGCCTGCCAGACTTCTACATCTACATATCAACCTGAAGGAGATGTTAGCAGTCCAATTTGCATTAATAGCTTTCAAGGATTTACTTCTTCCAGGGCAGGTGTTGATTCTAACAGACAACACTACTGTCATGTGGTACATCAACAAGCAAGGGGGAACACATTCTTATCCTCTGTGCAGACAAGCAATGATTTTGTGGGAGACTGCTCTCAGTTTACAGCTAGATCTTCAGGCAAGGTTTCTGCCGGGAGCACAGAACTCCTTAGCAGATGTGTTGAGCAGACAAATTATGGATCCCCATGAGTGGAAATTGGATCCTCATGTATTTCAGAAATTGACAGTGTCATGGGGAACTCCAGACATAGATCTGTTCGCTTCTCCACTAAACTACCAGCTGCCAAAGTTTTGCACAAAAAGTTTTCATCCCACAGCTTGGAAAGTGGATGCTCTTTCATTCAATTGGAGCAATCTTCATGTGTATGCCTTTCCACCTCTGCCTCTCCTCCCAAAGGTACTTCTGAAGGTCAGACAGGACAAGCCAAAGATGATTTTAATAGCTCCAGATTGGCCTCGACAGCATTGGTACCCACTACTGAGAAGTCTGGTACGGGAGCCTCCATGGCCTTTACCATCGATTCCACACCTGCTGACTCAGGAGAACAGTCATTTACTCAATGTCAAACTTCACTCTCTTCACCTGACAGCCTGGCATATTCTGTTTTAAACCCTGGAGGGTTTCAGCTTCCACAGCAAGTTTTGAATGTTATTTTGGAAGCCAGAAGGCCTAGTACAAGGAAAGTGTACGCAGATAAATGGAAGAGATTTTTATTTTGGAGTGCAGCAAAAGCATTTGATGTTTCTAAGCCTAATTTAAGTGTGGCTCTTCAATATCTTACTGAGTTACTGGACAAAGGTTTGTCCTTCTCTTCTATTAAGATTCATGCTGCAGCAATTTCTGCTCACTATGATTGTGACCCACCATTGTTTTCTCATCCTTTGTTTAAGCAATTCCTTAGAGGGGCAAAGAATATAAGACCCCCACGAGAGCTCCTACTCCTGCTTGGGATCTCAATTTTGTGTTGGAGAAACTCACTCTACAACCTTTTGAGCCTGCAGCTACTGCTGAGTTGAAATATTTATCATGGAAGACTGCTTTTTTGTTAGCCATTACCTCTGAAGGGTTTCTGAATTACAGGCCCTTATGGCAGTTGAGCCTTTCTTAATTTTCCATAAGGATAGGGTATCTTTGCGTACTAATCCTTCCTTTATGCCTAAAGTGGTTTCTAGTGTGTCTTTAAACCAAACTATTCATTTGCCTACCTTTTATGCAAACCCCAAAATAAAGGGAAAAGATTTTGGACACTTTGGATATACACAGGCAGTTGCGATATTATTTGAGCAGAACTAAAGGGTTCAGGCAGTCTCAGCAGTTATTTGTTTCTTTTGCTTTGAGTTCTCAGGGCAAGCCTGTGTCAAAACAAACTATTTCAAAGTGGATTGGGTTTGCATTGCTTTCTGTTATTCCCATCATGGCAAGGAGGTTCCAGCTGGGATTAGGCCTCATTCCACTAGGGCTACTGCCACTTCAACAGCTTTTTAAGGGGTGGCAACTAAAGATATCTTGGAGGCAGCTACTTGGAGTTCTGTGCATACTTTCTCTAAGCATTATCACCTTCCACTTTACTCTAAATCTAGGGCTGGTTTTGCCACTGCTATTTTACAGGGCATTTTGGCAGCTCCTGCTTCTTTATAGTTGTGCCAGCCTCCCTTACCTCTGCTTTGGGATTCTACCCAAGTGTAAGGACTGCAGCAATGTGAGATGAAGAACATAGTACAGTTTTGTACCTACCATAAATGTAGATGTTCAAGATCCACATTGCTGCAGTCTCCCTCCTTCCCCTCTGTAGTTAGAGGCGGTTGTGTGGGTTGGATTGTAAATATTGTGTATTTTGTATATATTGTACATATTATTAGTGCTAGGATGGTTGGTTGTTGGTTTTGTTGTCTTTGGGTTTTGACCTTTCTTGTTAGGGTCTTCTGACATCTGGGGCAAGAAAAGACTGAGGATATGACGTCGGTCATGCGCATTTGTACCCTGACGTCCTGATGTCAGTCTAATGCGCCTTGACCGACGTCAGCCTTATACTTTGATATTCGGGCCGACCGAGGACAGCGGACTACCCGAGTGTAAGGACTGCAGCAATGTGGATCTTCGAACATCTACATTTATGGTAGGTACAAAACTGTACTTTTCCAGTAGCTTCCTCAGTGCCCTTAATTAAAACCTCTCATCAAGATGCCATCTATCATGAAATCTGCACTCTTTAGGGAAATGTTAAAAAAACTAAGAAAAAAAAGTGATTTTGTACTCAAGTATTAATTCAAACTAATTAAAATTGGAACATTTATTTTCAGGAGGGGATATGTCACTACCCTTTCTCCTTTTTACTTATTTATGTTAACTTTGAGACTACACAAACAGGTAGGACTGTGTAAACCCACTGTTCTCCCTACTCCATGCTTGTGCTGTCTGTAACAGCACAACGTGGTAGAACATAAGAGTTTAGCTACTAAATTGGAGCAGAGGGATTTACCAACTGAGTTGTTAGCTATTGAGATTGTTTGTTTGTGGAACAAAGAACTTGATTAGTAGACTGGGGCTGGAGGAGATTATGAAGGGCAGGAGTTTTGTCTGGTTGGTAGAGTAATTGGTGGGCATTTATCAGTTGGTGTAGGTTAGGAGGTTGGGCACTTCTAGCCAAATAAGTTGTCTTAGTGGTGAAATCTAAATTTAGATTCGGTGGCAACCTTTGCAATTTTATTGTAGCAGGTATCAGGTTTATTTAGATCAGAATTCTTTAGGTTAGTGAGAATGGGAGATGCATATTGGAGAGCAGAGACAAGCTGAGTTCTAGCTATGGTGGCTTTTGTGTGGTTTGCTAGAAAATTTCTTATTTCGATATAATAATCTGCGTTTTTTGTGGACTTTCTTTATTGTCTGGGCAATGTGTATATCGAATCTTAAGTTACTATCAATTGACACACCAAGAGGTTTAGTATTGGATACTGGGGAAATTATTGTATTATTTGCTCTTGAGATATAGAAGGGTGGGGGTGGGTCTGTGGCTCTTCTGGGGAGGAATAGCATGAGTTTAGTTTTGTTGGGGTTTAGTATGAGCTGAGCATTGGCTAGCCAAGATTCTACTGAAGAGAAGGACTGCTGTGTTATAATTTGAAGTTGTTGGGAGTGTGGGAGCAGTGCAGATTAGAGTAGTCATCTGCATGCTAGACAAGGGAAGCATGTAGAGTAGAAGTATGAAGATTGTTAGTAAAGAAGGTGAAGAGGAGAGGACCTAGGATAGACCCCTGTGAACACCAAGGGTGACTGTTAGAAGTGGAGAAAGATTCTATTACCATTTTACAGCTTGCTGGTGGTCATTTAAGTAGTCTTGGAACCATGCAGCTTAAGTTCTAGATCTGAAAGAGCTGTTTGGAGTTTATTATGAGAGACTGTATTGAAAGCCTTAAAAGTTTCCCTTTTTTGTCTAAATAATAGTGTTTCCTTTAATTACTTACTAAGATGGGCAGACATTAGCATTTTGTTGCTGGCTCCCTTCATAATGACTTCTTTCAACACTTAAGAAAGTCCCCATATAGATATATAAATGCTAATACCTGTAGCACTTCTCACACACTACAAGCTCCCAACCTTGGATCTTTCCTAATCATTTAACAGTTGTCAGTTTCAGACAGCAAGCTATGTGATGATATGATTTAGATACGTGCTCACAACACAGGTGTTCAAACAGTTAAACGAAAATCCAAAATAACCAGAAGGGATTTAGAATATCAGTTTCTCTCTGAAATTGATGTAAAAGGCAGCCAACTCAGAAATTCATCAAAGTACCTAATTAAGTTTTCAGATTGGAAAATACCCTAAAAATCAATACAGATGAGAGTTATGAATATAGAAAGTAGGACTGAGTCTCGGATCAGCTGTTAGTGCAGTACTGGCTGGCTTCTTTATTCCCAGTTCTAGTTCAGTTTCTCTTTATTTTGATTGTTCTCGTGGCTGGTTTCAGAACCAGACTGCCTGAGGTTAAACCATTGCAGTCAAAATAAACACCATTGCTGAGGTTGCCTTTTTTTCTTAGTAGAGCTTGTCGGAGAAATCCATTATTTTAAGACAACTAAGTAGCAGAGTCAACCACAAAAGTGCGATTTCTTCCCTGCCATCTGCTGTATGTTTAGTTTTTCTATCAAAAATTATTTATTTGCTTGGAGATGTTCATGGCATTAGTATATTTGTACCTAATCTAATAGAAATTAAAACATAATCCATTACGGAGTGTAGCACAACAGCTTTTCTGCTGCTAGCTGTGGACCTTGGGAGGCTGCCCTAAACACTACTGTTTTAGTCCACCTCTGGTTTTAGTCCATAGCTTTGACACCATCTATTTCTTTGGGACAGGCACACTTGAAGGATCCTAGTGTCCTCTGGGAAGTTATGATGGCACCAAGTTTTCAGTCATCTGCAAACTTGGCCAGCCATAAACCCTTAATATTATCTTTGACCTCTGAGAAGTAAATACTAATGAGAAGTGACCCAAGGACTGGACAGAGGGCACTCCACTAGTGGCGGGACATTTGGAGGCGGTAAAGCCATCCAACTTTATTTCCTGGTTCTCTTTGTGAGCCATTTTGCTATACATCGAGTTACATAGGGCTTAACATTTAACTGGGAGAGTTATCCATTTCCTCAGTGACATTTTCAATGAAGTTGATCAGATTAAGTAGGCAACACCTGCCTTTGTCACATCTAGTCTAGGTTGGGCCAGTAGCCTGTGGGTTATCTATATCCTTATTTATTAGCTCCATAACGGTCTTTTCCATAGACTTACAAATGAGACTGGTCAGGCTTATGGGTCTATAATTTCCAAGGTTCATTGAAGCCCTATCTGTACGCAAGAGAATGACTGTTGCTGTTCTCCAGTCATCTGGCATAAAACCTTGTTTTTGAGGCTAAATAGCCTGTGTAGTGGGTCTGACAAGTCATGTTTTAGGCTAACCAGTTGGCATCAGCCCCACAGACATAGTGTTCTTGGCAATAGTGCCTTCAGAACTTGTTCTTCAGAGACTTGAGAGGGAGGTGAAAATGCAAGTATTTGTTCTGAGAATATTGATGGGGAGTGAGAGATGAGTTATAGGTGAATTTGTCCAGTAGCAGATTTGCAATGGCCTTTGGGTAAAATATATGATATCATTTACTGTTAGCTCTGTGTAGTGTTGGACATTGTTTTTGAGATTTCTGAAATAGGTAAAGAAGGCTTTGTGGTTATCATTCACCTCAGTGGCTGTTTTACCTCAAATCAGTCTTTGATAATTTGATCAGGATCCAGAGTTCCCTAGTTTAGCAAGAGCTTTTTTCTTGAATTAGATTTTTGTGTGCAGTGATTTTTTTTCCCTTTCATTATACAGCCTTTTTATATTAGGTTCCACATTCACCTGCTAGACAGGGGTCCAGGGAAGTAAATATTGTGGGAAGAAATAGCAAGGGAATTGTTATGGCTAGGCTTGTATAGGCCCTAGGGCCAATAGCCTAGTACCAACCTATGAACCTATGGTGATTTATTTTTGAATTTGGCATTGTATTTGTTTCTGAGGGGGTACAGATGTATCTGTGCAGCTATTTACACGTGCATAGAATTTGGCAGTAAAGGATTTTCTGTGAGCAGTGGGATCATCAAGGTAAAAGAGGCTTTTGAATTTAGCCATTTTATAACTCAGTTTTAGTAGATTAGCCTTTGCTTAGTCTCAGAATACAGCAGTATTGGTGGATGCTTTAGGCTTCAGTCTTAAAGTGAATTAGACTAACTTGTGGTCTAATTTGACCAGGGAGGAGGTTACAGTTGGAAGGGAGCTGAGCTACCCCATATTTGTAAGAACCAAGACCAAGATTTTATTGCCCCTAGTTAGGCTGCATATTGACTAGTGCAGAGAGAATGTATTGAAGTCCAGAAATCTCTTGGCATACATGTTTGAGGACATGTAAGTCTCCCAGTGATAGTTGAAGTCTCCTAGAAGAATGGTATTTGGCTTAATACATAGTTACACCAAGAAACGAAAAACAGTTCCAAACTCAAAAAATAAAAAAAGCTAATGGAGTACCAGATCGCACAACTGTTTTTATTAATTAAACAAATAAGCACTTTTTTCCCGAGCTTAATGTATTAGGAACTTCATCAGATTTCAAAATCTGATGAAGTTCGGAATCTGATGAGGTTCCCAATACATTAAGATCGGGACGAAAGCGCTTATTTGTTTTACTAATAAAAGCAGTTGTGCGATCTGGTACTGCATTCGCTTTTTTTATTTTTAATACATAGTTACTCCATACTGGTTAGTTAAAAGGTACGAGCTGAGGGGGGACATATAGGGAGTCATGTAGTTAGCTGTGATTGGATAAGGGGTTTTGTTTAAGCTGCACATGGAGGAGTTCCTGGTTGTTATCCAATGAGTCTGGAGGTGAGATGGTTCTTTAAGTCTACAGACACACCTCTACCTTTAGTGCCTTTGCCTAATGCAGTAGGCCTGTACAAGTGATGGGCTTTGAAGCCCTATACTGATTGAGTGCTTTCACTGGTCTTGAACAAGATCTCTATGATAATGCATATGTTGACATTTTGCAGAGTATGTAGTGCTTGTAGGGTGTGGAATTTTTTGTTAAATGCACCTAACGTTAAGAAGCAATACATTCATGTTGTTCAGATTCTGTTTAGTTATACTGGAAACTTTAGAAGACTGACATGGCCTATAAAAGGCACTGTGGAGGTGGACAAGGTTTTAGCCAGTATACAGAAGCCTTGGGTGAGATGAGCACATTATGTGTATAGCTCCTGGTCTGACTGGATATGTTTCACTTCAGTTGCTGTAACCTTTGTTTTAATGTTACCTCCCAGTTTGCTAGTTTTATTGTAGACTGAGAGACACCATCTCTTTATCATGCCCTCTTGTTGTATTTGATTTAGCTTGTCTTATATTGTTAATTTTATATACCTGTTCTTCATACCGACTTATGCTCAAGTCATGTCTGCTATTCATCTGACTGCCAAGCTAATTAATAAATAGATTGGCTGGCCAAATGACAAGTGAATAAATAACCATTATTTATGAATTCAAGAACATTTGCCCCCATACGCAATGATTCCTTGAAAAAACTATTTTTGTGTATATTGTTACTTATACCATAGATCCTGAATAAGTGAACACAGATGTATGTAAATGAAGTCTTGATATTAAAATATTCAGATAAAGAAATCCATTTGGCTGTAAAATGTTTCATATCTGAATTAACTGTGGAAAATCCAATGAAGTTGGTCTAAGGAAAGCACAATTGCTCTTCTAAATGAAAAAAATGCATTGTTAGACTCTGTTTTCATGCATAATCTCTTCTGCTATTGTCTTTCTTGCAGACATCATTCATCTTGAAATGGCATTTCTCTGAACTAAACAGTCCATTCAGATTTTCATGCATTTTTATTTCCATTTCTTGGTGCTTGGTTTCTTTTTCAGCTATTTATTCTCACTCAGTGTTTAGTTTTTATTCTGTTGACTTCTGACTGTACCTTAAAAGATCTGATCACTGATGTGTGCAGAAATAAATCTGATTACTCATTACAGAGCTAGAAACTGCCTACAAACTTTGTAATTGTCTAAGTTTGTGGCATTTAAAGGAGCGACTGTTTGATTGACATTACAGTCACTTCCATTAATCTCCACAAAGGTGTAAAGTAAAAGTAATATGTAGGAGAAAATTTTGTTCTATCCTTTTGTAGTAAAAAAATGGAATGGCATTTTAACTAAAGGAGACTATGCATTTAATGTTAAAAAAAGAAAATATAACTAAACTTCACACATATCTTTGACCAATGTGTTGTTTTTATTCTGCCTTTTGATTTGGAAAGTCATTAAATAAATTTAAATCAGAAGCCAGTTTTGATATATAAATATATGTGTATATAATACAATTACAACAGTGCATCATATCTGCATATATCATACCTCTGTCTAGATAATGGCCTTCATTCACAATTACTTTAGAAGTACACTTAACTACCAAATTCACTTATGTTAAGGAAAATATGACTATATATGGTGCACCCTTTTTTAATCCTAGAATTCAGCTTCCATGAAATCAGTTATACAGTTTAGTCTTTGTCACATAGCACAGCCATATTGCTTCATGTGTGCAGATGATGCAGTAAAACAATATAAAAGGTTAGTGCAAACTGTACATTTCTCAGCGTAGCTTAATATAACTCATTGTAACAGAATTACAGCTCAGTGTAAAAATTTTGTCTGCTGTACAAAAAACAAAAACAAATTTTGGAGAAATGTACCATCATTAATATAAAAATGAAGCAAAGTTTGTCTTAGACTTGCTTTCTTTTCGCTTGCCACAAACCTGTATAGTGTCTGATGACAGGTAGGTTACCACACATCTAATAACTGCAGCCATATTCATAGAACCACCACTTTAAATTAGTTGTTTGTATAGTCCACACCCACAATAACCTTCATACGGGTCTATGTCAAATATTCAAACTTCCAAAATGTCGAATACCATATGATCGAGACCATATGGTCTATATTTGGAAGTTCGAATATGTAATATAAAAAAAAAAAAAAAAAAAAAAGGGAAAAACATACACTAACAGTGTGAGCAGGGGGCAAGCCCCCCATGCACCCCCCACACCCTCCTACTTAAATATACCAACTCCGAGACCACACTTCAGTGCAGAAAAGGGAAATTCTCCCATTCTGCACCACACAGCACCGTTAAAAGTCAACCTTCGAAGACTTGAAATGTCGAACATATGGTCTCGACCATATAACGTTCGACATTTTAAGCTTTCGAATAAATGATATAGACCCATTCATACTAGTGGTGGATGGCATAATTCTTGAAATTACAAGAAATGTTCCCGAATTCAAATGATTCACAGTTTCTCTTTGGATATGGATCATACAGTGCTGCAAAGATAATCCAGTCTGGTGATCACACAGCCTTCCAAGTATCTGTTTCATAGATTCGTACTAAGCTTACTGCCCTTGCGAGCCATTTTAAGCCTAGCCAATTATCCCTTGTGAGACTCAAACCCTGCACCTTGTGTTTGTAAGGCAAACACCTTAACCATTAGGCCACCCTCCCAACTCATAGATTAGCACTAGGCTAACTCTCCTTGTGGAACATTTTAAGCCTAGCCAATTAACCTATGTGAGAATCAAATCCTACACTTTGTGTCTGTAAGGCAAATATCTTAACCATTATGCCAACCTCCCTCTACTTTTTGGAGAATCTTCCAGACAGAAACACCAAATGTTCCCACTTTTTATCCTTTATTTATTCATTTTACAAGATTGTAATTTTTGACAAGAATATAATATAAACTTAAAACTGATAGAAATAAATATGTTCTTTATTGGTCAGTGCTCCTGCCAACTGAAGGGTTTGACCCAACATTTTAGACATGCCTACAGAATCCCATGCGAAATGCTGCCAATTTGTTGTCTTATGCATCAAGCTAAAACATTCCAGCAGTCTGCTTGCTGATGCTTCGTAAGGAGCCATCTTTAGCGGCCTTACTTTGCACTTTTTCTATATCTAAGTTAACAGGTCTGACCTGAAATGGCTCCCTTGATTGTCAGGACGATTGGCAAAACTGTTACTTATGGAAAATTTCTGCAAGCCAGTAGCCACCTTCTTTGCCTCACTGCTGGGAAGAACCACCACTTTAAATTAGTTATTTGTATAGTCCACACCCACAATAACCTTCATACTAGTGGTGGATGGCATAATTTAAACCTTAGTGTGGCTGCTTTGTCAAAGTAGTAAGAGCGCCTTGGTTTTGTCTCCTGCCTTGCCCACTTTTTGTCACTTCTCACAGCTCCTGCATTTCCCATATACATCCTGACCAGTACTTAGACTGCTGACATTCTGCATATGCAGTCTCTTTTTACATTTCGTATCCAAGTCACCTGCAACAAGTATATTGCAAACTAAGGCTAACGGTGCTCATTTTAGGTCTTTAGGATTGTCTACCCAGCCTTACAGTAATAACCATGTCACAGTATAAGAACCCATTATGCCAGTATATTATCACCTCTTGTCCTTGGAGAACGAAGTCAATTTTCTTTACCTCTTTACAGTGTTGTTTGATGAGCAGACATCTGCACCTATCCCATCCCTTCTCCCCTTCCAGAGAAAGTTCAGTACTTTCTACATTTGGCTGAAGTTCACAGTCAGTACTACACAGTCATTCTCTTGATTTTATTTTATTTTTGATCCAGTACCCCTTTTAACCATCAAGCCTTCCTTATAGGTTCATAGGTGTGTACTAGGCTAATGGCCCTGGAGCTTTTACAAAAATTAGCCCAAAACATTGCCCAGGCACCGTGCCACCCGATGTTAGTTCACAGTGCCCATATCCAGTAGGGCAACTGGAATGATCCCTGGAGTGAACTTTGTTACCCATCTACTCATCAAGATTACTCTTGAAGGGGGCCAGCAAGGTGCTCTACTTGACATGAATGGGAAACTTATTCCAGAGTATGGGCAGTCTTTGGGAGATGAACCTGTCCCTCCAGCATGTTCTGTTAATTGTGGTAATGAGGTTGTGATCTCTGGAGCGTGTGGCATGGGAGGATTGGGATTTCTTTAGGTGTAGCATTTCAAGTAGGGCTGGGTCAGACATGGCTTTGTAAGTCAAGCAGAGATCACCTCTAAATAGACAATAAGAGACTAAGAACAGCTGAAGTTTCTTGAGTCTGTCCATGTAGGACATGTGTTTAAGGCTTAGGATCCTTTTTTGTGAGGTACTTTTGTGGCCTTTCCAGCTGTTGTAGGTGTCTGGTCAGGTACGTGCCAAATGGGAAGCTATATTCAATGATTGGTCTAATGAGGGATGAGTAGAGAAGGATGATGACCTCTTTCTTCCTGGATGCGAAAACTTTGGATATAAGATGTGCCACGTAGAAGAACATTCTGACCACAGTGGCAATGTGGTGGTCGAAGGTGAGGTGGCTGTCGACTTGGGTGCCCAGATCTCTTATGGCTCCTTCAGTGTTCAATGGGCATCATCAATGTGGTAATTTGTGGGAACTGCTTTTTTTCCAAAGGGGATGATAACACATTTTTTGGCATTATGCTTCAGGCCATGGTTCCAACACCAGTCATTGGTCTCAGAGAGGCCCTTTTGTAAGATGTCTGCATCACTTGGGGAGTTGGTAATGACTCCTAGCTTGCAGTCATCAGTAAACTTGGTCAGTCAGAGTCCTTCTGTGTTGGCCTGGACTTCTGAGAAGTAGATGCCAAACAGGAGAGGGCCCAGGACCGAGCCCTGTGGGAGTCCACTCGTGACTGATCGACAGTCTGACTTGGAATCCGCAACTTTTACTCTGTGGGTCCTCTCTGTGACCCAATGTTTACTTAGCCCGTTTGTTCCTTCTTTGAGCGGGCTATGGCTTTTTCCATATGTACTTCACTTGGAACAAGGGTTGAGCTGCCGGGAGTAGCATAATCATCTTCATTATCATCTGTAAAGGAGACCAGAATTTTCCCTATCCTAATGCCACTCCCCCAGCATGTTGACATATCTGCATGTCAGACTAGTGGGCAGTGAGGAGTGGTTTCAAGTGAGTGTGCTGCACTGGGTCCAGGAGCAGGCATGCCTTCTCATTTCTGTCCAGACTCCCCAGCCCTGGCTTTTTGTTCTGTGCTTTGGTCTCCACCACAGCTCAGCAAAGGACCATTCCACATGCCCCCTGCCTTTCAGGGTAGGCATATCCATCCTCCTTGCCTGCACTGTTAAGCACCTGAGTCTGCTCACCTTCCCATAGTCAGGACTTCATATCTGTATGCCACCAGCAAGACTAGTCCTTCCCTGAATTAATTCTTTTCACACCTTCAAATAGATGGCTGTTTCTGGGACACCTCTTTGTACCCCCACCACCACCTTCACCACTATATGACTCTCCCCATGCGTAACTGTGTTTTATTTCTTATACACACAGTTTTTTTGAGGTCAGTGTCATTTCTGTTTAACACATCTGCAGATATTTTATTAAACTGGCTTTTTTTCTTTCTTTGACCATCTTTCCAAGGTTTATAGCTACTTCCTGAGATAACCCAAGCTTAAATCACAGTTTTTTGAGCATAATTGCACAAGGCAGCAGATGTTCATGTCATTTTGCTCACTTCATATTAAAGTAAAATTGAAATGCTCACAAAGTAGTGCTTTATGGGTAGTGTCATATTGTAGCCTCCCAGAGAAACAGAAATACTACATTACCTGTCAGTGGTTGCTGCTTATAGTGCAATAACCTCAGAGTGTGAATAAGAAAGTAAAGGAGCACAAGGGGCAAGGTTGCTTACTGTTTTGCAAAACGATGCATTTTGTGTGTGTCTTGCTTAGAATATAACAAGCTGAAGTACATGCATTAAAGACCGTATATTCAAACTGTCATTTAAGAGATGCTGTACCCAATCTATTGTGATGCAAGCTTGGATTTGTCAGGGAGTTGTGGACCTCTTTCTAGTGCAGAAAAACTCCCTTTAGTAGTACTGAAAAGGGTAAATCTTCCAACCATCTTATACTAATGTGCTTCCGTGGCAAGAGATATCCTTTCAAATTCATGGAGCTTTACTGTAGATATGTCTTATACTTACCACTTCTTGTAATTGTCCATCAGGATAGGCTAGAGTCACCTACAGCAATCCTTAATGTCTGCTTCAGAATAAAAAATCATTATGTTGGTGCTTTGCCTCTTCAAAGGCCCTTCCCATCTTTTGCTATTTAACCAGTTGGTCTCACTAAAGGCATGCTGGCGGGTATGTTTGTAATGTTGAATTACTCCTAGATATGTTTGGAGGTGTGGCTGTGTGTAACATCCCAGCAGGGCCGGTTCCTGCTTTGCACCTGCTAGCTGTTGAGACAAGCTTCAACCCACAGTGGCTTGCAATTGGATAAAATGGGTATAGAAAAGGATGGATGCTTCAGTTTGACTGTCACTGCCCTTTAAACCAACAGCTTCTTCTTTAATATATAAAACACATTATTGTCCTCCCCACCCCATTGCAGAAGGTCATTTATCCATGTGCAGCTACTTTTTCATTTTTTAGCTACCTGTACCATGCTGATCATTTACTTAGCAATGTACACTAGTTTCCGCAGATGTACCAAATTCATACTTGTAAGCCTTACAGGAGTGCAGCTGTGTTTGTCTTGACTCATTTTGCATACCTTTGCAAATAAGAGTCTTACTGACATACAGGTCTGAATAATTGTCCTCTGCTTTCCTTTAATCTCGTTTAGTTACTTTCTTTTAATCTCCTTTAGTTACTTTCCTTATGATTCTATCATCATTTTAAAGTGATCTGATGATGCAGTTTAAATTTCCTTGTATATTACATTTTCTCGTTTGTTCATTTTAACATGCAGTACACTACCCAAAAGTAAAGTTAGTATCTTAACCTATTGTTCTCAATCTAATTGGTGCGGGTTACTTACCTATTCAAATGCCATAAGAAAATGTTAACATTCCCCCTCACTTAATGTATTCATTCCCATTACTGTTATGTCCCTTGCATACATAGAGCTCACATCAGTTATTTCACCCTTGATCTTTCTTTTTTTTCCTGCAAATGTCCAGGTTATATTGTTGTTTCATCCCCTTTCTCATTTTACATGACTTCATCCTAAAGTTGCATCAAGTTTTGTCTTTTATCGTATGAAACTTCCTGCATTCTGACATTTCATGACATTTCATACTATCCTCTGGCTTTTGCTGCAGCCTGAGACATCTTATTGTTATTTTGGCTACACTGCCTCCATTACGCTGACTGCATATCCAGGAACGTAGTTTACCTGGCTCTCTGTAATAAATGCCAATGTTTTTATGTTGGCAAAACCAACAGGACATTAAGAGAATGGATTAGAGAACACCTATATGCTATCAATAGAGAGAATGAGTGTAATGCCCTAGCCAATCATGTCCTACAGAATGACATGACACACACTTTTAAGTACATGGTTTTGGAATTTATATACACCACAGAAAGGTTAGGGAACATTGGTAATTATACTGAAAAGGATGAAGCCAGATGGATGATCAGGTTATCTGCAGGCAAAGGACATGGTTTGAACGATAGGTTCACACTGAAACCATTTCTTTTGGATAAACCTTTGAGACACTAATGCCATTCAATATTTGATGGCATAGTTATCTTGGGGTTTTAAATATAATTTTAGTAATGTTTTTGCCTTTGTATGTATATTTATATGTATTATTTATTGTTGTTTTTTATCATAACTGTCATTTATTTTAGTGTGACATGTGAAGGTTTTTATGAATGTTTTTAAATTACACATTAGTTATATATCTTTAAGGATGTAACCTTGTTTTATCAGGTGACTGATATGAGAAGTTTCATTGGTTTATTAAGTGAGTAGTGTGGTATTTAAGTGACTTTGAATGCTGTTGTTATTTTAAGTCTGATGACGCGTCCAGAGAGACGTGAAAGCGCTTACTTTTTTCAACTTTCTTCAATAAAGAGGTCATCATTTTCTCATTTTTGTGGATTAATTGTCATACAGATTGACTATCCTCCTGGCTTGCTTTGATTGTCGTGGAGTATTCACCTTTCTTCTCCTTGGCTTTGCAACATTATTTGTTAGGTGATACCTTACCCTGAGGTGTGTTTTTGGATATCTACTATATGACTCTCCCCATGAGTAACTGTGTTTTATTTCTTATACACACAGTTTTTTTGAGGTCAGTGTCATTTCTGTTTAACACATCTGCAGATATTTTATTAAACTGGCTTTTTTTCTTTCTTTGACCATCTTTCCAAGGTTTATAGCTACTTCTTGAGATAACCCAAACTTAAATCACAGTTGTTTGAGCATAATTGCAGAAGGTAGCAGATGTTCATGTCATTTTGCTCACTTCATATTAAAGTAAAATTGAAATGCTCACAAAGTAGTGCTTTATGGGTAGTGTCATATTGTAGCCTCCCAGAGAAACAGAAATACTACATTACCTGTCAAGTGGTTGCTGCTTATAGTGCAATAACCTCAGAGTGTGAATAAGAAAGTAAAGGAGTGCAAGGGGCAAGGTCGCTTACTGTTTTGCAAAACGATGCATTTTGTGTGTGTCTCGCTTAGAATATAACAAGCTGAAGTACATGCATTAAAGACTGTATATTCAAACTGTCATTTAAGAGATGCTGTACCCAATCTATTGTGATGCGAGCTTGGATCTGTCAGGGAGTTGTGGACCTCTTTCTAGTGCAGAAAAACTCCCTTTAGTAGTACTGAAAAGGGTGAATCTTTCAACCACCTTATAGTAATGTGCTTCCGTGGCAAGAGATATCCTTTCAAATTCATGGAGCTTTACTGTAGATATGTCTTAGACTTACCACTTCTTGTAATTGTCCATCAGGATAGGCTAGAGTCACCTATAGGAATCCTTAATGTCTGCTTCAGAATAAACAAACATTATGTTGGTGCTTTGCCTCTTCAAAAGCCCTTCCCATCTTTTGCTATTTAACCAGTTTGTCTCACTAAAGATGTGCTGGCGGGTATGTTTGCAATGTTGAATTACTCCTAGATATGTTTGGAGGTGTGGCTGTGTGTAACATCCCAGCTGGGCCGGTTCCTGCTTTGCACCTGCTAGTTGTTGAGACAAGCTTCAACCCACAGTGGCTTGCAATTGGATAAAATGGGTATAGAAAAGGATGGATGCTTCAGTTTGACTGTCACTGCCCTTTAAACCAACAGCTTCTTTGATATATAAAACACATTATTGTCCTTCCCCACCCCATTGCAGAAGGTCATTTATCCATGTGCAGCTACTTTTTCATTTTTTTAGCTACCTGTACCATGCTGATCATTTACTTAGCAATGTACACTAGTTTCCGCAGATGTACCAAATTCATATTTGTAAGCCTTACAGGAGTGCAGCTGTGTTTGTCTTGACTCATTTTGCATACCTTTGCAAATAAGTGTCTTACTGATATACGGGTCTGAATAATTGTCCTCTGCTTTCCTTTAATCTCATTTAGTTACTTTCTTTTACTCTCCTTTAGTTACTTTCCTTATGATTCTATCATCATTTTAAAGTGATCTGATGATGCAGTTTAAATTTCCTTGTATATTACATTTTCTCGTTTGTTCATTTTAACATGCAGTACACTACCCAAAAGTAAAGTTAGTATCTTAACCTATTGTTCTCAATCTAATTGGTGCGGGTTACTTACCTATTCAAATGCCATAAGAAAATGTTAACATTCCCCCTCACTTAATGTATTCATTCCCATTACTGTTATGTCCCTTGCATACATAGAGCTCACATCAGTTATTTCACCCTTGATCTTTCTTTTTTTCCTGCAAATGTCCAGGTTATATTGTTGCTTCATCCCCTTTCTCATTTTACATGACTTCATCCTAAAGTTGCATCAAGTTTTGTCTTTTATCTTATGAAACTTCCTGCATTCTGACATTTCATGACATTTCATACTATCCTCTGGCTTTTGCTGCAGCCTGAGACATCTTATTGTTATTTTGGCTACACTGCCTCCATTACGCTGACTGCATATCCAGGAACGTAGTTTACCTGGCTCTTTGTAATAAATGCCAATGTTTTTATGTTGGCAAAACCAACAGGACATTAAGAGAATGGATTAGAGAACACATATATGCTATCAATAGAGAGAATGAGTGTAATGCCCTAGCCAATCATGTCCTACAGAATGACACGACACATACTTTTAAGTTCATGGTTTTGGAATTTATATACACCACAGAAAGGTTAGGGAACATTGGTAATTATACTGAAAAGGATGAAGCCAGATGGATGATCAGGTTATCTGCAGGCAAAGGACATGGTTTGAACGATAGGTTCACACTGAAACCATTTCTTTTGGATAAACCTTTGAGACACTAATGCCATTCAATATTTGATGGCATAGTTATCTTGGGGTTTTAAATTTGACCAACTTTCCAAGGTTTATAGCTACTTCCTGAGATAACCCAAGCTTAAATCACAGTTGTTTGAGCATAATTGCAGAAGGTAGCAGATGTTCATGTCATTTTGCTCACTTCATATTAAAGTAAAATTGAAATGCTCACAAAGTAGTGCTTTATGGGTAGTGTCATATTGTAGCCTCCCAGAGAAACAGAAATACTACATTACCTGTCAGTGGTTGCTGCTTATAGTGCAATAACCTCAGAGTGTGAATAAGAAAGTAAAGGAGGGCAAGGTCGCTTACTGTTTTGCAAAACGATGCATTTTGTGTGTGTCTCGCTTAGAATATAACAAGCTGAAGTACATGCATTAAAGACTGTATATTCAAACTGTCATTTAAGAGATGCTGTACCCAATCTATTGTGATGCGAGCTTGGATCTGTCAGGGAGTTGTGGACCTCTTTCTAGTGCAGAAAAACTCCCTTTAGTAGTACTGAAAAGGGTGAATCTTCCAACCACCTTATACTAATGTACTTCCGTGGCAAGAGATATCCTTTCAAATTCATGGAGCTTTACCGTAGATATGTCTTATACTTACCACTTCTTGTAATTGTCCATCAGGATAGGCTAGAGTCACCTACAGGAATCCTTAATGTTTGCTTCAGAATAAAAAAACATTATGTTGGTGCTTTGCCTCTTCAAAAGCCCTTCCCATCTTTTGCTATATAACCAGTTTGTCTCACTAAAGACGTGCTGGCGGGTATGTTTGTAATGTTGAATTACTCCTAGATATGTTTGGAGGTGTGGCTGTGTGTAACATCCCAGCAGGGCCCGGTTCCTGCTTTGCACCTGCTAGTTGTTGAGACAAGCTTCAACCCACAGCGGCTTGCAATTGGATCAAATGGGTATAGAAAAGGATGGATGTTTCAGTTTGACTGTCACTGCCCTTTAAACAAACAGCTTCTTCTTTGATATATAAAACATATTATTGTCCTTCCCCACCCCATTGCAGAAGGTCATTTATCCATGTGCAGCTACTTTTTCATTTTTTTAGCTACCTGTACCATGCTGATCATTTACTTAGCAATGTACACTAGTTTCCGCAGATGTACCAAATTCATACTTGTAAGCCTTACAAGAGTGCAGCTGTGTTTGTCTTGACTCATTTTGCATACCTTTGCAAATAAGTGTCTTACTGACATACGGGTCTGAATAATTGTCCTCTGCTTTCCTTTAATCTCGTTTAGTTACTTTCTTTTAATCTCCTTTAGTTACTTTCCTTATGATTCTATCATCATTTTAAAGTGATCTGATGATGCAGTTTAAATTTCCTTGTATATTACATTTTCTCGTTTGTTCATTTTAACATGCAGTACACTACCCAAAAGTAAAGTTAGTATCTTAACCTATTGTTCTCAATCTAATTGGTGTGGGTTACTTACCTATTCAAATGCCATAAGAAAATGTTAACATTCCCCCTCACTTAATGTATTCATTCCCATTACTATTATCTCCCTTGCATACATAGAGCTCACATCAGTTATGCTGAAACTGTTTATTTCACCTTTGATCTTTCTTTTTTTTTTCTGCAAATGTCCAGGTTATATTGTTGCTTCATCCCCTTTCTCATTTTACATGACTTCATCCTAAAGTTGCATCAAGTTTTGTCTTTTATCTTATGAAACTTCCTGCATTCTGACATTTCATACTATCCTCTGGCTTTTGCTGCAGCCTGAGACATCTTATTGTTATTTTGGCTACACTGCCTCCATTTCCTCTGCATCTGCAGATGCTGCAAGACTGTAGCCACATTAGTAAGCCTGGGTTACTCTCTTTTACAGGACCACTGCAGGGTCAGCACTGACTAGGCCTGTATTTGGTGATGTAATTGCCCTGCATTGTTTAGGTAGCATGAGTCATAATAATTCTGTCAGAAACCTTATCTTGATAATGATTTTTATCTTACCACTATATAAAAATTATACCACTTGGCATATTTAATAGCTTCTTCCGATTCACTCTCCCAGTGCACACAAATTCCCTTTCTTATCCTGCCCCTGTCCCTGTCATGGACCCCATCCCCTTTGTCCTCCTGACACCACTCTCTTCTTCACTGTCCTCCCACTTTTTCATTTTTGTTCGTACTGTTTATCCAATAATGTTAAATGCCTGCTGCTCTTAATGATGAATTATATTGCCTCTAATTTGACAATGTGCAAAATCTGTTAAACTGTTTTGTTAGTGATGTTTTATGGTATGTTCTTACTAATATTTAACTGAGTTTTTGTCCTCTTTTCGTTTATCATATTTGTCTAAAATAATTAAGTGCATAAATAAATAAAGCAACCTGTAGTGAAAATGTATCTGTGCTTGTTTGGTTTGGATTGCTGGAGTGCTCCCCCATTCCTGGCAATTACAGGTTTTATTTCTGAATAATTCTCTTTCCACTCTATCGGTTTGACACATCCTGTCCCACCACAAAGCTTATGTGCTGCACAGTGGTTTTGAATGTCAATCCTAATTTTGTTACAAATGAAAGTATTGACTCTTGTTTACCATTACAGTTAATGTCACATATACTGCAGCTATACAGACCAAGACAAATCAGAAACAGTTCTACAGTAGCTCCATAGGTAGCAAACTTGCCTTTGGTGTTGATGATCAAAAGGCTGTGTGGATTCTTTTCCCACCAGGGACGTCGGGAGGCGTATGCACTGTACTGATTTCAGTACAACTTATTTAGAAGAGGGGTAGCTTTTTTAATTAAAAAAAAAAAACAGCGTAGCTCCTTTAAGTTACATTTACATACCGGAATTGAGATCACATACCACCAGTCGGAATTACATCATCACGTCATGTCCGGCTGGCTGGCTACGAGCGGGAAATGTGCATAGCTAATCGCATATGGATTATCGCTGTGGAGGGTGAACGGATTATCAGGTAAGGGGTTCTTGTGTGTGAGCGGGAAATGTGCATAGCTAATCACAAATGGATTATCGTTAAGGGAGTAACAGGTAAGTGTGTGTGTGTGTGTGTGTGTGTGTGTGTGTGTGTGTGTGTGTGTGTAAGTACAACTGGTTACACTACTGGTTATTTTTAATTTTTTTTCAGTTGTCAAAGTTTACCGCCAAAAAAAAAAAAGAACTATAGGCCAATCTCTGTGCTAAAATAAAGCCCCCTAAGGGATTGGTTGTTCACAAATGTTTGCACTTGAATCTGGTTATCTCTCTCACACTGTTGGGTACACTCAACAACACTGGATACTTTCCTTCCTCAGGGGCTCACATATGCTTACATCATCCAGTGTTAAGCACTAAATATGGCAAGGTAGGCATCACTTTATTGCTTGAGCTCCAACTCATGATGGGGAAATGGGGCTCTCCAGCATAAAGCTATATGCCACAGCTCTCGTGATACAGCAGTCTTGGAAGGATTGACTTTATCAACTTGAACATGAGCTGCTCAGGTGTCACTAATTTGTTGCTGATCATTCAAGTCAAGAAATACTTGCAATCAGTAGCGAGTTTAAAAAAAGGGATTCAAGCAGGGGGAAGGCCTTCCTGAATTCCCTGCTATGAAAGTTCAGTCCCAAAGACCAGAAATATATTGCCTCCAAGACTGCACAAATTTAGAGAAGTCATATTTACAGAGAGTCTGTGTATTCAAGTTTCTTGACCTTGAATACACTGATGAGTGTTTAGTTTTGAACAAATGAGGCACAATCAGCTTTAACTTGAGAACGTAAAAGACAGCAAGTCACTGAGTGTTTTAGATAATTTTCCCCAATATGATTTGAGCTGGAAGCAACACTTTTGGCTAATAAGGCCATGTGATGGCACTTACTGAGTCTTTCTTGTTTATCTAAGAGATGGCATACATTATTAATAAAGTCTTTATTCCATTTACAGACGCAGCCAGGGATAGATAAGTCTCTAGATTTAGACATTCCATTTTTAAAGTCATCCAAGCTTTAAAAGGGGTCACTGTACTGGGAGGATTACATAGTCAAGGTTATTGGATTTTGTCCTACCTGGTAAAGTTTACTGAGGAGGCCTGATTCCTAACCTCCTCCAGAAAGCTGCAACTAAAATATAATTTGCTAGGTTCGGACTGGTGGAGATGCTTAACAAACAAAGCATGTGGTGGGATTTTTTCTCTTGATAATATGAGTTGGTCTTTGGGGTGGGGGGGTGGCTTGAATATAGAGAGTGAATTTGGCAATAAAGGCTCAATGCCAGAGTTTTCTCTGGGTTGAATGACAACATATCGACTGAGTATTTTAAGAATGAAAATTACCAAGTTGTGAAGAGTACCTTAGTAATGTTTTTATATATCATTATTTTTCAAAGAAGAAAACACTTTTCACATTATGTTGTAATTATGCTTTCAAGTTAATGTGGTTCATTATGACAATTGCATCGTATGATGTTAAAATTCCCTTTGCATGCCTTTAAAGGAAAACTCCATAGCTTAACTAAAAAATGTGTGTTTTTCATTATATCTTTGTTTTCTCAGGCATTTTAATGCATTAAAATAACTCTAGGTTCTTCTTAAAAGATTTTAATATGTGTTCCACAACGTGGCTGTCATGGGACCTGACATATTAATGAGTTCATGTTTTAGTGTTTTCTTTTCTCCTTCCCAGAATTCATTTCAAGCCTTTTTGTATTGTTCATGCTAAACATATGGAAGTGATGATGTTTTCCTATCCCACTGAGATACAATATCAGCCATACCGCTCCAGCTTTTTACATAATTCTGGACATAGCCTAAAATAATGGGGGACAAAGGCACAAAAAATATGGACATATTTAAAATACTGCTCTTATAAACTTAGAAGGTTGCTAGAATAATACGATCTATGTTAGCATGTATTTTATGAACAATATAAAGCATGAAACTTAAATGTATGTCATAATTTAGTGACTTCAATACTAAATGATTTGCCAGAAAAACATACATTTTATGAAAAACAGACCAAAAATATGAAGCACAAATCTGGACATTCTGTGAAAATCTGAAAAATTGAGAGTTATGATCGCAGCAGTTTGTAACACAAGTATCTTAAACATCTTCTGTAGCAGGTGTGCTGGTATTTTATCCCTGAATGATGATCATAAACATTCTTCTCAGAGCCATTTATAAGCTATTCAGAGTTATACAACTCAAGCCAAAGAAAATATAAAGCATCCAGGCTTTTGTAAAGATTGTCATCTCTAGTCCTATACTATGAACACTGGCATACCCTGCCCAAGCTCTTCCTGAGGTGTCAGAGCTAGCATTGCAACCCAAGAACTGTTAACACTTCACATATCTTGTTCTGCAGGTCACCAGTTTCTGCAACAGGAGAAATATTTTTTGTTATACTGAATGTTGGGGAAATGTACAGATTCCCCCATTATTGTTTTTGTTGATTGTCCAGGTATTTTGTGCTAAGATGTGAAGTGAGAACTGATTTTGTATTCCCTCATTATTGGCTTTGTTTGTCCAGGTTTTTTGTGCTAAGAGGTTGAGAGCTATCTAAATGATGGCCATTAAGTTTCAGTCTTCCTATTTTTCAAACTGTTGATTTACCATAGTGGTATGTTGCACTGACTGTAGTGCATAGGGTTCTGGGTTCAAGACATGCATGATGGTAACACAGCATTTTATTCCAGCAACTTTCCAAAATTATACAAGCAATGTTTAAAATGTGTCCCTGGTTTTTGGGCTTTTGTCCCCCCTCCAATAAATCTTGGCTTTTTCCAGATTTCTTGTGCTGCAAAGTTCAAAGATACAGCTGAGTGTCGAGTACATTTTACAAGGAGCTGAGAGCTGCAGGGGAACTGAAGTTTAGTGCTGCTTGTACTGTTAATAGCACAACAGGTAGTGTACTTACTTTTGATGCAGAAGGCTGTGGGTTCTTCTCCCACAGTAGGTAGATGCATTGGTGATACTGTACTGTATTGTAAAGGGGGGTGGACGCTGTAGTCCTTTTTGGCGAAGATATCTAGTAGTAACTATGAACCTGTTATCAGTTTGCCATCCATTCCCTATTGCAATATTACTAGCGTATCATTTTTTTAATGCAGCACAGGCAATTTATTCCTCAAGGGCAACAGGCACTTTATTTGTAGATGAAACCATGAAATATAAAGTTGTTTGCTAGCAGCAGCCTCTTCATTAGTTACAGATTTCTTTAATGTGGAATTATGTAGATGGCTTTTACTAGTTCAGAGATTGTGCATATTTACTGATACTGGTGGACTGTAGAAGTTTGAGTAGACTTTTATGATGGAAATGTTCTGAATTGGGCTGTTTTGTCATTATTGGTGCATGCATTTTGTTTCATTGTTTACTGGAAAAATGTTTAAAACAGTACATTTAAAACACTCTCTAACAACTATACTGATTTGTACAAGGAATATAATTTAATGCAATCAGGAAGGTGTATCAAAGAGCACATGTATGTTTCATGTGCAAGGGGCCTATGATTTGAAAACAGCCCAAAGTTAATCTTTATCTGCCACTGGCAAAATGTATTTTCTTTGAATGTGGGTTTCAATGCTGTTTCAATGAATGTGAGTTTCAAGGGCAGAGAAGTTTTAATGCTAAGTCTAGTTTCATTGTGAGACTGCATTGCTTTGTTTAGCAGATATTTATTGGTGTTTGTGCTGTAAAATGCAAAATAAACTTTTCTGGCAAATCATTTAGGAATGAAGGCACTAAATAATGACCGACGTTAAGTTTCAGATGTCATAATCTTCAGAAAAATGCATGCTAAAGCAAGACCTGTTATTCTATCAACTGTCTTAAGTTTATACAAGATCAATTTTTAGTACTGTTTGTATGTTCCCCCAATATATTTGGCCTTGTCCAGATTTCCTGCATTAAGAGGTTAAGAGGTATGTGCAAACAAATCGCTTTATAGAATTAGGAATATCCAAACCTCTCAACTGTCTCCAATTTTGGCTCAAAATGTTGCTCTCCCCCTAATAATCCCTCCGCAAAATAGCAATTTTGGAAGAAAACGTGGAGGGTTTACAATTATAAATAACTGTAAAGATCAGAGTTATACATTACTTTTATTTCAGAAATGCATGTAGATTCTCTAATTTTGTCAGCTGCTCAAGTTAACAGTGCTCATATTAAAATGGTGTCCCTTCTTTGACAGGTCCCTAGCTGTATTGTCTGCCAATTTTATATTTTTGCATCACATTTTTGGTCCGTTTTTCATAAAATTGCGGTTTTCTGGCAAATTAGTGGCAAATCATTAAAGACTGAAGTTAGAAAATAATGGCAGGAATTTGAGTTTCAGATTTCATACCTTTTAGAAAATCCGTATTAATGCAAGACCTACTACTATTGTATCATCTTTCTAAGTTTATAAGAGCAATATTTAAAAAAAAATGTCCTTATTTTTGGGCCTTTTCCTCATTTTTATTTATGGGTGCGTGTGTGTGTGTGTGTGTGTGTGTGTGTGTGTGTGTGTGTGTCTGTCTGTCTGTCTGTCTGTCTGAGTGATACCTTTCAACTGTCCAAATTTTGCAGAATGTCCAGACTTTTCTAGAAAATCATTGAAGGCTGAATTTGCTAAATAATGACAGACATTTGAGTTTCAGACTTCATGTCCTTTACAAAAATTCATACTAGCACAAATCCTGTTATTCTAGCAACTTTCTCATACTAGCACAAATCCTGTTATTCTAACAACTTTCTAAGTTCACGAGAGCATTATTTAATATCTGTCCCTGTTTATTTTAGGCTTTGTCCATATTTCTTGCGCTAAGAGGTAGGTAGGGGTGTGTATGTGAATGAAACACCCTAGTTAGGGATAGCAGGTGGTTAGTAATTTACTCAAGCTCAAAACCTGTACCTTAGTTACAGAAAACAAAAGCATGAATCCTCTACCCCAACTACCATGCTGTATTTTTCAAAGAACTGACTTTCAGGTTCATTTTCAAGTCAAGGAACCGAGTTTGAGTGAATCTATATTATATTACTGAAGAGGCATTACAGCGAATGCCACTTCATCAACACTAAAAGAGCGAACCGTGAATTACGAGAATGGCCGTAGCTTGGCTAGGGAGGGAGGTAGCAGTTTGAGAGCTGTCAGTACAAATTTGAAAATCCTAGCTACACCCCTGTTTCCCACCCCTGGTACCTAGATAGATTTTCCTTTATTAACACTGCAGTGCAGTAGAAGAATATGCTGCACTCCTGGGTGTGACAACCTTAGTAGGAGATGTTAAACCAAGGCTCCATCTGACTAATTGGTTGGTAGCTACGGTGGGTGTGAAAGGTCCCATGGCATTAACTGAAAAGAATTGGAGAATTTCCCTGGCACCCTGGCCAGATTTACCCCAGTCGATATGAGCACCACTTTGGGCACCTCTTGAAAAGATGCACCTGGCCTAGTGAGACTAACCCTACCAAGAAGGAATAAATTAAATAACATAAAATGTTTGGGTTATACCCCGTATCTTTAAACAGAGATCATACAATCTACGAGATGTTCCAGAAATAAGAATCTTTCATTATGTTCAGAATGTTAGCCATGCATAAATAACTGGGAATGTGCCACGTCCCATTCATATACAACAAAAGTAAAACATTAGCTTTCATTGAATCCCTTCCTTCCTTTTTTCTTCCAGTCAGAGACTGAATGTACCTTGACTTGTTAATAATTATTTCCTTTTAGTCGCAGTCAAAGCTATTCGTGCTGTTTAAATATTTGATTCTAATTGACATATTGCAAGAATCAGAATTTTGCTTCTGCAAGAATTCCAGAATTTTATCATTCAAAGGCTAGAGGAACAGGTATAGAGACCGAGAGACAAAGTTGTTCCCAGAATTTAATTTTAAATGATGACACAACACAGACTATTTGTCATAGATTTTTTACAGTAAAAAGTATTCACATTACCACAATCATTTAAATAGCATGCAGAAACTATTGTTTGTTTATATTTATTGTAGTTTTAATGGTTTGACCATGAATGTATCCTTTTCAGAAACAGCATCGGTACTAGCCAAAATGATCAGGATCAAATTGGATATGATTCATTAAATGCTGATTTTATAATACAGCACTAGCTGTAATAAATGCAAAGCCAAAGATACAGCTTACAGTAAAGGAAGTTATAAATAGTATCAAACCATTATTGCTTTAAAATCTAGGCAGCCCTAACAGAGTATAAATCAACCCCATAGACATAGAGGGAAAAAGAAAGGCAAATAAAAGAAAGCACACAAAACACAATAGGTTCATAGGTAATTATTAGGCTAATGACCACAGCGGGTATTTAAGCCTAGCCATGCTCCCCAAATGTATCTGACAAGTTTTGATACCCTCAGGTTATTGCAAGAGGTATATGCAGGCTTGGGCATGAGTGATCAAGCATTTACAGGCTGCGTCTGTCTAATATAGACATAGGTGCCAAACTAGGGATGAATTTCTGAATACCCATCCACTGGTCCAAGATATGCTTGAATAAGCCAGACATAGATCGTCTCACAGCAGTCTGTAGGAGATTGAGTACAGGGAAAGGACTTTGAGGTGGCTCATTTAGGACTTATTTACTCCCTGTATGATTTTGTGACGAACCTCTGTGAACACTCCAGTTGTTGCATATGCCTGGTCAGGGGGTCTATATCAGATCATTGAAAACTTACTGCATCAAATCTGAATTCATCAACCCCAATACATCAAACGGCATTTCCGCAAACGTCCATATACTTACCAGGGAAAAGAAGCACTTAGCCAACACCACAACTTTGCCCTTTTCCCCACCATAGTGTGATCTCAGAGTTGGTATATATAGCTCAGGGCAACCCCCCCATGTGTGTGTTCTGGTGTGGTGCTGGCCAAATCTTTCCTTTCCCTGTTAAAGATGTGGACGTTTGCGTAAATGCCATTCAATGTGTTTGGGTTGCTGAATTCAGATTTGAGGCAGTCATTTTTCAATGATGTAATGTAGACCCCTGGTCAGGTACATACCAAAGGTGGCATTGTACTCATTGGGTGGCTTGAGAAGAAACAAGTGCTGTGGAGCAATGACATCCTTGGACCTTGATCCCATATCCTTGATTATAAGTTGTGAAACATAGAATGATTTCCTTACTACTGTAGATGCATGATGATCAAAGAACAGGTTACTGTCTACATGCAGTCCCAAATTCCTGACCCCTGGGTGTACTCTTATGGGTGTATTATCAGTGTAGTAGTTTTCAGGGGTAGTGGTCTTCTCAAAGGATGCTATTATGCATTTCTTGGCATTGAGTTTCAGACCATGGATCTGGCACCAGTTATTGGTCTGTGCCAGGCCTTCATAGTGAGGTATTTGTGCCTTTGGGGAATTCTTTGAATGTACCTGGTTTGTTGTCATTAGCAAACTTTGTCAGCCAGAGACCCTTGATGTTGGCTTTGACCTCAGAAAATTTGATGCCAAAAAAGGAGTGACCCTAGCACCAAGCCTTGAGGAACTCTGCTAGTGACTGGTCTTTTTGAAGAGGTATACAGCTGGTGACATAAGGGTTTCTACCTAATTTCATGAGTTTGTGTACAAACCCCAAGTGAAGTATTGTATCTGCTGTTTTGGCCAGGTCAACATAGGCAATATGCACCAATTTGCCCTTGCCCATTGCTTTGGTGACCTTTTTGAAGGTCCATTAAGTTGAGTAGGCATGACCTGCCTTTGAAGAAATCAAATGGGTTGTATCCAGTGTCTGAAGGTTTCCTATGCAATTGTTTATCATTTCCATGACAATTCTTTACATGGCTTTGCATGTGAGACTAGTCAGACTTATGGGTCTGTATTTGCCTATGTCAGTAGATGTTCTGCCCTTGTGCAGAAAGATGACAGTTGTCCTCCATTTGCTTGTCACAAAGGCTGTCTAGATGCTATGGTAAATATAGAGATTCTAGTGGTCCTGATGTGTCATGTTTCATGCTATTAAGGAGGCATTCTGGGATATTATCTGGGCCTATTTATGCAGTGTTCTTGACACTGAAGAGTGCATTGAGAACTTGTTCCCTAGTAATAGTTTTGAGAGTTATGTTTGGGAGTATTTTGTGAGGTGGGGAGAGGTAGATAAAATTAGAGATCAATTTGGTAACCAGTAGATTTTCTGTATCATCCAGCTCAATATAGGTGGCTCCATTTACAGTTATTTCAGCACGTTGCTGAGTATTGCCTTTGTAGCTGCAGACATAGTTGAAAGAATCCACAACTGGCCACACATGGGGCTAGCTTTCGCCCTCAGCATTTATTAGAGTCGCTACCATATCGAAAGTTTCAACGTATGCATAGAATTTGCAGTGATTGGGAAAAGTTTATAAGGGAATGTAAGTACACCTTTCAGATGTTTATTAATAGGGGGTATAACTGTGACATAGTTAAGAAGTCTTTATGTGAGGTGGCTGCACATAGATTTGTCCAATAATAAAATAAATAAGGGGATGGTTAGTACTGAAATACATAAGGAACAGATATATGTTATTTCAGTATGTAATAGTCTTAGTAAGAAAATAAATAAAATGGTGTATGATTGTTGGAAGTTTCTGCTTCAGGATGTCAAGTTAAAAACTATTATATCAAATTACCCTTCCATTTCATTTAAAAGGGGAAAAATTTAAAAGAGTTTTTAATTTGCAGTTATTTTATTATAGATAATGAAGAGTTATATGTGACTCCATTCTTTAACGGTACATACCCCCTGTGAGGGTTGTACCATATGTCCTCATATTGTTACAAGCTTTAGTAAAATAAATGTTCTTTTTTTACTTAGTGGCAATTTTTCTTGTAATAGTGAAGGCGTTATGTATGCTTTAAAGTGTCCATGTAATTTATATTGGGGAAAGTAAAAGAAAAATTGAAGTAAGAATACAAGAACATATCAGGGTCATAAAATGAATAAGGTTGAAAGCAATATTGCCATTCATTTTACAACAAGACATAATAATGATTATTCTTTATTACAGGTTTGTGTTTTAGAACAAGCTTTTATAAAAATTGGGGAAATGTGTGATATTAAGGAGAAACTTCTTTACAAGGAATCTATTTATATTTTAAAATGTAATACTAAGGTACCTGTAGGCTTAAATTTGGAGATTAATTGGAAGCCGTTATTATGTAATTGAATAATTAATTTATTTGTTGAATGAGTTATATAAAGCCATTCGTGTTTTTGTGATATGTATTACTCCTGGAAGGCTGAGAGCCGAGACGCTAGAGTGCTCGAGTGTTTTCATTAAACTTGTTTTTTTTACTGTGGCCGGTTGTGGATTCTTTGTTGCTGCTTTTTCCAGAGTTGTTGGATATAGATGAAAGAATGTCTTTTGATTGTCCTTGGCCTTGGCCTGGGAGGCAATTTTTACCTTGTTGCTTATTGCATGTACTAACTTTTACCGTTATTTTCTTCCTTTTGTTATACAACCTATTGATGTTGGGATTCCACCCAGGTGTCTTGCTTTTTTGAGTTTGTTCTGTGCTTATTATGAGTAGATACAGCTGTCTCTATACAGCCATTACCTTGATTGCACCAAGTTTTTGATGAAGAATTCCACATAGGCAGCAGTGTTCTCATGGTTTGGGGGAGGTTGAAAATTTCCTAGGGTGTCAGTTAATAGTGGGAGGTTCACCTTAGAATAATTCCCAAAAGTTCCAGGGTTAGCTGCAGTCCCATATTTTATTTTTTATTTCAAATGAGACAGCTTTATGGTCTGACCTGACCAGTGAAGACTTTACACTAGAGGGACTGAGGATCAGGTTAAGGATGTTAGCACCCATAGTTGTATACGGACTAGCTGGTTTAGAGTATTTGTGTTTACAAAGTACAGGAATGTCTGGGCCTGCATGCTTAGGGTTGTGTATGATTCAAAGTTTATAGTGCAGTAGTTTTATGAATATGGTGTTGGGTTGAAGGGAGAGTGTCTCAGATATGTTTAAGTATGTGTTATAGGTTTCCAGGGTCATAAAGGGGACCTATAGCTTGCAAGGATACAGTATGGGACTTATATATGATAATTTAGATGTGGAGAAGCTCAAGCGTGTTGTGATGTTTGACCAGCGTAGAGGAATGTTTCTGATGTAAATTGTCCCTTCCAGCAAGTAAGCTGGTCTAAATGTGTGGAAGGCATTATAGCCCTGCACAGACATCTACATTCTCCAGGGTGAGGACAGCTTGCAAGGAGAAGAGTTTCTTGTTAAGTCTGCTGGATTTGAGCAGTAACTCCTTTAGATTTTCTTGGGTTGATTTTGCTTCATCAGAATGTTAATTAGGTCAACCAAGATTATGCATATGATTTACTGCTACAATGACTAGTGTAGTTATTTAGATATAAAGAATTCAGGAGAATTTAGGGAGTATGAAGCTAAAATTTCAAGACAGATCATTCAAAAAATATATAGATGTAGAGCATATCTGAAATGCTTTAAGTAGTTGACTTGTATGAAGAGGTGTAGGTCTCGAAAGAAGGGTTGTTTCCCATACTTCTAGCTGGGTTTGGGTATGGAGTATTTAGTTTTTTGCATCTTGTGAGTACCACAAGCTATAGTGTTAATCTTGGTATGAGGCTTACTTGCTGCATAGTGATCCAGGAATCGCAATTTCTGTAACATGATACTAACAATAAAATAAGAATGCTTCATAACTGAACAGCCTGTTGGCTGTTTGTAAGATAATGCTTTAATGCTATTTTTGTGAGCAAAGTATGAAGTAGCATGCCTTGTTTACCTACATCAAAGTTTAATTAGTTGAAATTATTGCGTTTTTTGTGGTACTTGTATACAGGTGCACATATAAGGTTAGATAGTAGAAGGAACAGGTGAAGAGATACATGATGTATTTGTATCAATCACAATATGTACAACAGCACTGAGCTATGTGTAGTTACATGCAATGAACAGTTGAAGAGATATATGATGTACTTCTATCAGGATATGTACAACAGCACTAAGTTTTGTATAATTACATGCCTATGTCCTTTACAGGTAACTCCCTCTTAAAGCTACACCTACTGTATTATTACTGTCTATGTATGTGTGTGTGTGTGTGTGTATATATATATATATATATATATATATATATATATATATATATATATATATATATATATATATATGCTGTAGGTTTATATACAGTGAATCTGCCAAGATTGCATCATAAACTAAAAATAACTACTGCAGTGTGTCATGTGAAACACTGTAATTGATACTATCACTTTTGAAAATTCAAAAACATTAATACCACTCTTGGAAAAGTCACTGCAATATGTATAATCACTGCAGTTGATAGGTCTTAAAGTCTCCCATATCTTACATATTACATTGACATAATTTGTGTATTTTCTAGAGAAGTCTCTAAAACAACTTCTTGCTTTGACGTAGTATTCGGAATATCATTATTTACAGTAGATTTCTACACCACATCTTTGTTTTGATGCATTTTGTAATAGCAGAATCTTTATGATAATTTTTATGGGAATTAATTTATACTTTACCTGGTTTATCATTTTGAGGTAGGATTTAATAAGCAGACATGTCTGGCTAATTGACAAACTCATTTCCACATTTTGAGTTGAAGAAAAGCTCTCTGTTGCTTCTATGTATGGACATATCAGGACCTTGTACCAAATAAGGTCTAGGCTGCTGTGCTTGACATATAACTGTAAGTGACAAAGTGACATCTGTATACTTCTCCATTCTGGTAATCTCTTTCCAGATGTAGAATAGTAATACCTTGGCTCATGTTACTTTTTTATTAAGTTCATAGTTTCCAGGGTGTTTATAAGGCTAGCTGTGCAACCCAACCCAGTTTTGTCCTTGACTACATTAGACGCCTATATGATGGGGGTATGTTAGTAAGGAGGTCGCTACAGATTATGCGTGTGTATGCGGGGTATATGTGGGGTATGTTAGTTTGGGATTATTCATCTTACTGTCAGCTTCTGTCCGTCAGAGACATGGGGGGGGGGGTCACACCAGGGTGAGTTTAGGATTTCCCGTCCAGTGATCAAGGTTTCACTTAAAAAGGGTCAGGGGTGAACTCCACTTCATGTGAATGTGGGGACCCTTTTCCATAGCACAGGGATCCTTTGAGACACATATCAGTCTGTCCAGCAGTTAATGACATTAGTATTAAGTTTTACTTTTGGGGAGCTAGCAAAGTGCTTTACAGTGATTTTTTTTTTTTTTTTTTTTTTTTAACCTTCATTGGCTACTTGTCTTTCCTAGGAAAGAGACACCATTTTTGGGTTGACCATGGAGCAAACTACCGGTCCCATGGTCAGACCATCTTCCAGCTAAAAAAAGAAAAGTTAAGCAAAGCACCACTACAGCAGACTGTCAGTTTGCCTCAGCTGTAGGTGGGTGACTTTCTGTGGTAATTTTTTGTACCTCAGACCATTCATCTTTTGCCCTAGTTAACTCTGGTGTAGCACCTACAGCCACTATAGACTGGGGGTTAGCTACATCCTCCTACAACTGTTGGGGTCCCCTCACTGGGCAAGAGAGAGTCACTCTTGCTTGCTTGGGAGAGGGGAATAGGGAAGCCTTCCTTGTTGTGTCAGAATGCTGTTCCCATCCCTGGGGAAGCTGCTCCTGCCATTAGTAACATGGTTGCCCCCATTTTTCCTGGCAAAAAGAAATATAAAGCTAAGCATGTGTCTACTCTGGGTCTGGGTCAGGGTTTAATTCAGGATATTGATCCTTCTTGTAAAGTAGTTTCTGGTGAAAGAAAGAGGGATGCATCTTTTCCTGAAGAGATTCGGAATCTAAACAGGAAGATGAAGGGACAGATCCAGGGTTTTCTCCTCAGATTTCTGATTCTTCAGGCTCAGAGGAGAGCTCAGTTTCTGTAGGGGTTTCTCTTTGTGTGAAACTATTTCTAGAATGTGCATATGTTTTCAGTGGGAGATTACTGAGGTTTCACAGTCCCTCAGAAAATACTGAGTTGTTACAGGAGGAATTTCCAGAACCTACACCCATTCCTCCCATTCTGTCTGCCTTGAAGATGTGTGTGCTAATGCTATCCGTTTTCCTGATAGTCAGCTAGCTACTCTTAAAAAGGCAAATAGGATGTATAAAATTCCTCAGTCTTTTAGGTTTTTATTCACTATTTCCAAACCTGACTCAGCAGCTATAGCTTTAGTTGATCTCATTGCTACTAAACACTTAGTTTCTGATAAGAATGGGAACTTTATTAAGTACAGGAAAATGTGTATTCTTCTGTAACACTGATTTTCAGAATTTTGAATTGTCAGGCTTATTGTGAAAGTATGAGGAATGTTTCATCTGCAGTTTCTTCTTGTGAGGAAGAATCTGCTTTAAGTAATGTAGTTTCCTCTGTTGCACAGGTCACTAATCATTGTTTACAGTGTTTGTATATGACTCTCTTGGTACTTCTTTCAGAGCTATGGCCTCTGGAACTGTTTTGAGAAGGATTGAATGGCTGCATTCTCAGAACCTCCTGGATGATGATAAAAATGAGATTTTAAATTCCTCTTTGGATAGAGATTTAGTTTTGGCCTGCTGCAGAGGTGATCAAAAAGTGTGATAAAAGGGATAAGCTGAGCCAGGGAATCTCCAAAAATGTTCAGCCCTTTTCCAAATTTTTTTAAGGGATTCTTTAACTCGTCATCCAGTTTTGGCAAAAAGCAGAATAAACAGTCTCAACAAATACAGGTAAACATGTTTAAGAGAAATGGTAAATGGGGTTCCAAAAACAGAAACTTCAGATCTACAAGGTATCCAATCTTGCTTATCTTTTCAGAGTCTTTTTCAAAGTGTCAGAAATTTCAGTTTTGGGTAATAAATCTCTTACACAAGCTGGAATTCCAAGAGAACATTCAGAAGTCTTTATTGACTCTCTCACACATCCTTAAATGCTGCTCTCCCCCTTTTCCCTCTTTGTTCCAAAGCAGGACTTTGCTTGTGGAGCAGTTTCTGGAGGGATAAAAGTGCAGGGTGTATGGGACCAAGGACAGATGCAAGCACATAGATATCATAGAGATGCTTGCCCTGATTAAGGCAGTCAACTCTCTGAATCATCTTTTGGTCCCCAGGACCTCATCAGGTTGGTATAGACAATACGACGGTCATGCGGTACATCAACAAGTGGGGGAAATCAGATCGTACCACCTATATAGACTAGCCGTATTAGCTTGAGGTGTAACTTCACAACACAGTCTCACTCTGCAGGCATCCTGCATTCCATCAGAGCAAAACTGTATGGGAGACAAGCCGAGCAGGACCAGGCAGACCCTCACAAATGGAAACTAGATCAGGGGTTTTTCCAATATTTGATCCATCTCTGTGGAGTTCCTCAAGTAGACCTGTTTGCCTTTTCCCTGAACAATCAACTGCCAAGTTTCTCTTCCAGGACTCCATGCAAGAAAGCCTACAAGACAGATGCCTTTTCTTTCCTTCAAAAAAAATGTTCCTGCATGCTTTTCCATCCTTTCCACTAATATCCAGGGTAGTTCTGAATATTCAGGAGGAATCCTCCAAGATCATTGTGGTGGCTCCTTTATGGCACAGGCAACTGTGGATCTGATGTTGATCTTTTCATTCTTCCTCACCTGTGGGGCTCTGATCCAATCCTCGAATCCGGCTGGCCACATTTCCTAGACTTTGGATCATAGTCTCGAGCTCCTTCCTCTTCCCGTAATGCACTACACTGTGCCTAACTTCGCAGATCTCATTTGCCGCCATCGTGGTTAGTTATAAGATTCAGAGTCTCGAACAGTAAGAGGTTTTATTTCTTATCTGTAAACCTTGTTTAGTATTTCTTGATGCTTCATTCCTCCCTCAGCAGCTAATATGTTAGATTCTTTTCTGGTTGTTAGTTGCTTTTATACTAAGTCTAATCACTTTATGGTCATTAGGCTTCCTCTTCTCGTCTTGAGCGGACTATTTGCTGATTCATAATGAATGAGAAAACTTTCATTTTAGTTTTATAGTCCTATCTTGCTCTCTACTTTCTGGAACTTTGTGCTACATTTCCTGGACCCTCCATAGTATAGTTTTCTGCAGTGTGTGTCCGGACTTCTATCTAGTACTCTTTTTACTCTGTCTTCCATACTGTTGTTGTAGTTTGAACTATGTGCTGTCTCGTGGGTTGTTTAATGCTTATTGCTTTATTGTTTCATTCCATAAATCAGAGGTTTCTTATTGTGCTATTGCAGTCAGCTAAATACATGACTGCATTAAATGGTTATAACACTGTTTTGCTGTGCCAAGCAGATGTTATGATTTTTGCTTTACAAAAAAAAAGAGACAGAGAGAGAGGAAATGAAGGGAACAAGCGGTGGATCAGGCCATGTGGAAGTTTTTACAAGCAGCCTTCAGAAGGTTTTATGTTTGGTTTCTTAGGGGCTCAACCCCCCCATTCAGAAGAAATGGAATTAATCTATGAAGAACTCAGATCCATTGTCTCAGATCTGAAGTTCCTAGGGCCTCTTTTAGATCCCAAGTCTCCCATGGATCTGATAGATTTTACCAATGATATTTTCCTGCATTTGGCTGCTTACCATCATCGAATCCTACCTTTCGGATCCGACTGACTAGAGTGTTACTGCCAGTTGCAGGATTTCAGACCAATACCTCTCAACGGCAGAACTTCCTTTGATGTTTGATAAAAACATCAGTGACTGAATGGTTGTAAATGTCTGTGTCACAGACAGAATACGTGAATGTATTTTAATTTTCCTGCATGTTCTGATGCTTTACCACATTTACTAGTGGCTTACAAAAATTGCAGTATTTTTTTTGCCCTACATTTTTTATGTAATAACATGAATGTTCTAAAAGGTATGAAGTCTAAAATGTGTCTGTCATGTTTTTCTAGTAAAAAAAAGGTTGCAGGTGTCTTCCTCCTCGGATTGGATCCTATCCCCACGGATCCGATCAGCTGAATTCTCTCTTCTTCGGATCCTAAGGCTAGATCCATCAGATACTGGTTTTCCACAGAGATTTGAGCCCCCTTTTCTTTTTCGGATCTGCCACCTTTGGATCCAGAGCTGTTGATCTAGTGTAGATTCCTTTGGATCCAAGGCAATCTTCGGATCCGACAATCTGTTGGGTTGTTGCATTGGGCATCACACGTGTCAACTGTTCAGATTTTCACAGAATGTCCAGATTTACGGCTCATATTTTGGTCTGTTTCTCATACAATTTGTGATTTTCTGGCAAATCACTGGAATTATCTGAGGATAGAAGTCACTAAATAATGACATACATTTGAATTTCCGACTTGAAACCCTGTTACTTGTCCCTCTCCAACACAGATGGCAAGCAGGTGGGGTATTTCGTTTAGATGCTTTAATACATAGAAACACATCAGGATAGATAGCAGGATAATAAAATATAAACAAACCGGTTAACAAATGGGCCTTACATACATACGTGCTAACATCTCAATGGCTTACTAGAAAATGGCAGTCAGGCTCACACGTGCTAAGTATTTATACATTTGTGCAAGCCCTTGGATAGCTTCTTAAAGGTACATACACACATTGATCTACAAAACCATACAGAAAATCTATGCTAAAACAAACTGCTACTTTAGCAACTTTCTTAGTTTATAAGAGCAAAATTTAAAATATGTTCCTTTTTTGGAGGAGGGCCTTTGTGCCTCCATTTTGTTCGGCTTTGTCCAGATTTCATGCACTAAGAGGCTGAAAGGTATGTTGGGCATATATATTTAATCATTTCCTCATGAAGCTTTGTGGTACTTTGACAAATCGCTAGGAGGAAATGAGGATTGGAAAACAGGTCTATATGATACCAGTTCTCTGATGGCCTTCTGGGATTGACAGGTGCAGTGTTAACAACTCTCTCCACCCTGCATGCTAGATGTTCTTTGAATCTGGTTGTTTGCACAGGATTCCTTTGTTCCTAAGACTGTTCTTCATTTCTGAATGCTTATTTCCTGTACGGATTAGCTCCCTCAGATTGGGATGAGTCCAATGGCATTTGTCCTTTAAATTTAGCCAAACCTCAGTCTTCACAAGTTCGTTGGGCCCCCGCGAGTTCTTCACTGTTGAATTTTCTGTCCTTCCTGCTGCTGGATTTAGGATTCGAGCACTGTCTTCCTGCCTGGATGCTGTGGCTCACTGTGAGGAGAGGGAGATCCTTCCTTTCTTCCTGGTTGATTCCTTGTTTGTTTTGATGGGAGGACTGGTTTTGTTCTGGCCATCCTCCAGAGTGGTTGTTTTCTGAAGGTTTTTCCCCCTGAGGGTGCAACCACAGGCTTTCTTGGGGTTTTTCTGCTAGAGAGTCACCTTCCCTTGGCCTCCTTTGGAACATGGAAGTTTCCACTGGACACAGCGGTAAGATCAGATGTCACTATGTTGTTCGGTCTCCCTCCCTGTCTCTCCACCAGGTAGCAGGTCCAGAGAGATGTGCAAGTTTGGGTAGCACTGACTTGTTTCAGAAGGTTCAGTGCTGGGTCGTGTATAGCCCATGAATTTCTCCAGATTTTTGGTGGTTGTAATATGGGTCTGTAGTGCCCTCTAGAGCTCCTTCACCTTTTCCTGGTGATTTGAAGTGGCCCATGTCCCATTCAAGGACGTTTCTTGGCCAGCTGGCCCCAACTGGACATTCTTGGATGCGCCTGCTTGGTGCACTGTTTCTTAGATTGAATCCGTTGACCATCATTGTTTGGTGTCCTCATTCATGGAGTCCCACAGGATGCATGTGGGAGCACTTCTTCCAAGAGCAAGGAAGGTCTGCTTTGACTATAGGCATCTCCACAGAGTCAGAGGAGGCCCACTACTCAGTTGGGCCATCCTTACTACTATTGTTTTGCATCCCCCCAAAACAACAATGCAGTAGTTTATTTGCCCTAATTCCCTATTAGGGAGAATCACTGAGGGATGCCCTACTTTAGGATGGCTGTCCACCCCCACCCAGTCTCATTTACACATATCCACCCATCCCGCCCTTTCCAAAGTTCTTTCCAAAAAGATGCCATGTTAAAGAGCAAAATCATCCTCATTGCTCCCGCTGGCCTCGACCGAGTTGTCTCCCTTCCTTTGGCCTCTTTTGATATACAAACCTTGGATACTGGACGCAACTCCAGACCTTTTGTCTCAACTGACAGACATGACCCCCCCCCAAAAAAAAGAAAAGAAAAAACTTCAGACTGACTACATGTTTTTTCCAGTCTAAATTAACAGCCTGCATGGCCGACCTTTGGTCATCTGG